>NW_026057577.1:21070126-21170775 GCF_023721935.1 Panthera uncia | reverse complement strand
AGTAGCAGGATGGAGACAGATTACTGTAAAATAGAGTTGGCATGATAGTCACTACCTGTCAGGACACATATTATTGTTTTAAGGTATTCTCAAGGGAAAGCAGTGACATCAAAAGCCTTTCCTTTACTCCTGTTCTCCCAAAGGCAAAGCCAAGGAGCTGGGAGTGAAGATACCTCCCTTCACACCACACACCCAGCCCTCAGGAGGCCTTGGGGGAAGCCTGGTTCCAGGTCATCTCTGGAAGAAGAAAGGGTGATGTGTCCTTTAAGATACCCTTCAAGCTATCTCAGGAGGTACAGACCAGACTATACCAGCAGGCTTTCTCCAGAGCAGCCTTTAGTCTCAGGAGTGAACACAGAGCTGGAAGAGCCTTGAGATCCACCAGAACTCAGCCCATGTAAGAGATCCTGACACCAGTCCTATCAAGATTCCCAGGGTATAGTTTGGAACTGAAGCCCAGACCTGGATGGAGGACAAGAGATAGGTCAGGCGCCCCTGACAAGCATGTTTGGAGCGAACATAACTGTATAAGACCTATTGCTATACTAAGACCTTCATATTCTCTAAACGCTCTTACTTGTACATCACTTCAGATATGTTAAAATGTGTACACATCCCACATTTAATTATTTTGCTATGAAGAATTTTATAATTTTGCTTTTGAAATTATTTGGCTAAAGTAATTAATTTAAAATATGCTGTGATTTCAGGGTGCCTGGGTGGCTCAGTCAGTTAAGCGTCTGACTTCAGCTCAGGTCATGATCTCACGGTTTGTGAGTTTGAGCCCCGTGTCGGGCTCTGGGCTGACAGCTCAGAGCCTGGAGCCTGTTTCAGATTCTGTGTCTCCCTCTCTCACTTTGCCCCTCCCCTGCTCATGCTCTCTCTCTCCCTCTCTCACTCTCAAAAATAAAAATTAAAAAAAAATTGTTTTACATAAAAAAAATACACTGTGATTTCTCAACACTCATCATGTATATCCAGGAATTTTCAGTTGGTAAGAGCATCTCATCTACAAACTATTTTCCAATGTAGTGAAATTGTTATGAACAACAAATCCAGCAATTAATGAAGCTGACACAGTATTATATTTTGTGACCATTTAATAAATGTTGTTTCATTTTGCTCTGGCAGTTTTAATTTCTAATTTTGGAGACTGTAACTTTTCCCACTCAGACTCCAGACATTTTCCCAGGCACAGCTCAAATGCTGAGCACTGTTTTCCCTGTGTCTAGAGGCAAAGCTTGTCCTTTGGGTTTGTGGCATTCAGTCAAGCACTCCTGAAATGACTGGGCCTGGAGTACAGTGAGTTCTTAGCCATTTCATGGAACTTGCACCTTCAACCAAAACAATCATGAGGAGGTACCATACCTTGTGCCTGAACAACCCAAGAAATTCTTATCAAATTCAAATTCTGATGATTTTTGAGAATTTTTGGCTCCTTACTGAAATTTACCCACCACAAATACTAAAAGACTTCACTATTGGCCTTTGGCAAAGTCATACTTTTCCTGCGGTGGGTGAAACCAGCTTTCATAAATCAAATTTATTTTGTTTTCCAATAAGAAATGAGATGTGGAAGCTGATTTGGAGTTGTACTCCTAGGAAGCTTTTCTATCACTCCACAAAATGTGAGTCATGCATGTTCCACCAAGGTGTTTATAACTAGACTCAAGATAACTTCTTTAAAAATAATGGATCAGCAACTGTGTAGTGGAGTGTACTTTGTAGACTGACTTTTTTTCTTCCCCCAGAAAGGCATTAGGTCTTATTAGTGTATCAACTCAAAAATAATCATAGGTAGTCTATTGACAGTCACAAATTGCCCTCTTTTCTGTCAGCAAATGCTAGAATGATACAGTAAAAATTTGGGAACTCTACTTTCTAGATGTGTCCTCCAACAATATCACATCATTAGAGTGGTTTGTTTAGGGGAGGCATTCCTGACCTTATTTTTTTTTTTCTATCTTTTTTTTAAATCACTAAATTCATACTGAGTGTATAGTGATAAGCTCATGGTTACTGGTATCAGACAGGATGAGATGGAATCCCATCTTGACCATTTCCTAGCTCTGAGAATTAGAACAAGTTATTGTTTTTTCATCTGCAAAATTGTAGCAATAAGGCTTAAAAGGATGGTTCTCAAGATTAAACAAGTTAATGAGAGTAAAGCTGATGTGAGCAATCAATGTTGGCTTTGAGCACTAGTCTTATTTTATTTTCTCACTATTTAGAGTACCACCATTCAAGTCCTGGGGCCTCACCCCTGGACTACATAGGGGCCTCCTGCCTTTCCAGCTTGTGCTCTGCTCTCACCTACCCCAGCCCCTTCTCATCTCCTTCCCAAAGATGAGAGAGACTTTCAGTATGGAAAGGCAATCAGTTCAAGCCCCTTCCCACACACAAACAAAAACAGAGTAAAACAAAAATTCCGCCAGCTGTCCTTAACACAAAACTAAAAGAAAGGTCCTAGGCATGGCCTGGCTCCTGCCTATCCTATGCAGACGGTTTTCACCTTTCTCCCCTCTCCCTCTATGCCTCAGCCATACTAGTCAGTCTTCTGGGCACTGCCTGTGCCAGGCTCCCTCCAGTGCCCCCTTCCCCAGGCCTGGAGAGCTCTGTCCCTGCCCAACCTGGTGCTTCACATCCCAGCCTAAAATCTACTTCTTCAAGTGGTCACTTCCATCATTTCATAGGTACACATTCCTTTCCTTTCAATGCATTTAGCTCACTGAAGGCATGGCCTATTTAAAGGATAATGTCCTTATGCCTGATTTGTTTACATAACTGTACATGTGAGAAGGGTACAGCTGCCACTTTCATTCATCATCTTGTTCCCCATAACCTAGCTCAGCCAGAACCCAGGGGGAAGAAGGCAGTAAGCGTTAAATGAATGAGTGAACAAACGCAGAAATGAGTTAAAATAGCCTTACAAAAAGTTGGCTCGTTATTAAATGGTTCCCGAACAGGCTGAGTCACTTTTCCAAGGGCTTATTTTGTTTTCTTTTTCACTTTGGCCTTGGTTTTTGCCTGTCTCCTTCCCCGCGCAACAGCTCAGGCGCGGCCGCCAACCTCAGAAGACTGATACGAGTTCCCAGAAGGAAATCCGAGCAGCAGCAGGCCGGGGCGGAAGTGCGAGACAGGGGGCGGGCGCCGGGCCGGCTCGGGCGGAAGTGCCGGGCGCGAAGCGGAAGCGGCGAAGTCGGCGGGCGGCTCAGGTGGGTGCGGATGGCCAGGCGGCAGCAGGTGGGCGCTCACATCCCCGCCCACAACCCGCACGCGGGCCGGAGGCGGGGCACGCGAGCCCTTGGCTGTGCTATACGCTGCCGATTTCGATTGTTGTTAGGGGGGACTTAATTAAACCGGGAGCCATTAATCCATGAACTTCAGCGGGGGGGAGGGGAGGAATTATTGGCGCGCGCGCGCGCGCGTGTGTGTGTGTGTGTGTGTGTGTGTGTGTGTGTGTGAGTGCGCGTGCGATGGCGCTCCGGGAAGTGAACAAAGTAACGAGCGGGAAAAGGCGTTTTTTTAAGAAAAAGCAGAAAACATCTCAGCTTTACTCTCTTTCCAGTTTTTCACAGATGCCCAGTCCTGGGTTTAAGTCAATTCAATGAAGTGGCAATATAATCTCAATTGGCAGCCCGCAGACATGACTGCCTTTTTAAATATTTTTGAGCAGCCATGTTGGCCTTTAATTGAGGGTGAAAAGGTTGAAAGGTGCCGTAGGCAACGTTGTGAGTCCCGGGGCTTTCTGGACCTCCTCTCTGCTTTACTGGCAAAAGCCGTCCCCTGGGTGGGGAACAATGTGAGACTAAATCAGAAATTGTACAATTCTCAACAAATAGCCTTGTTGGTCACCCCTGATGAATACCACAAGATGCAATTTTTTTTGTTTTGTTTGTTTGTTTGTTTTTGAGAGAGACTGGGAGTGGGAGAAAGGGAGGAGAGAATCCTAAGCAGGCTCCATGACCTGAGAGTGGGAGTGGGAGAGCGGAGAGCTCAATCTCACGACTGTGAGATCATGACTTGAGCCAAAATCAAGAGTCCCATTCTCAAGGGCCTGAGCCACACAGGCACCCCTCATACAGTTTTTTTACATTTTTTTTTTTAACGTTTATTTATTTTTGAGACAGAGAGAGACAGAGCATGAACAGGGGAGGGTCAGAGAGAGCAGAAGACATAGAATCGGAAGCAGGCTCCAGGCTCTGAGCCATCAGCCCAGAGCCCGACGCGGGGCTCGAACTCACGGACCGCGAGATCGTGACCTGAGCCGAAGTCGGCCACTCAACCGACTGAGCCACCCAGGCGCCCCCCTCATACAGTTTTTTAATAGGTCCAGAGGTAAAGAAGTCCCAGTGAAATTACTAACATGAATAGGAAAGTGCCTGTTTCTAATGCTGTCTTTAACAAGGTTTTTTCCTGGATGATCTTTATTCTTGTTTCTTATTATAAAGTATTTCATATATATACACACACATACATACATACATACGTACATACACAGGGCCACCTGTGGCTTAGTCAGTTAAGCATCCAGCTTCGGCTCAGGTCATGATCCCCTGCTTCGTGGGTTTGAGCCCCACGTCAGGCTCTGTGCTGACAGCTCAGAGCCTGGAGCCTACTTCAGATTCTGGGTCTCCCTCTCTCTCTCTGCCCCTCCCCTGCTTGCACTCTCTGTCTCTCAAAAAAATAAACATTAAAAAAAATTTAATAAAATAAGATAAAAAATATATATATACAGTGTGGCCCAGCTTGACCACAAGCTATGAGCTCCTCCTTAACAGGGATAGTGTCTAGGACCTGTTAAGCCCCCAACACTTTCTAGCACATTTCCCACCATAAGCAGGGCTCTTGTACTACATTGCCTTGGTTAAACAGTTACTGGTTAACAGACATACTGGAACCATGTCTCAGTGTGCATGGCACTGTACAAGTTGAGGTAGCTATTACAGGCCGCAGTCTTCTCATTTAGTAATTTTATGAGGAATAACTTATGAAAATGCATATGAAGCTCTTTGTTCTTTATTTGGAGCTGTATACATTGAGATTTAAAACACTTGGAAAAAGAGGTGTCCCCTGGGAATACTGAGTGATTATGGTAATATCAGGATAAGGCAGGGCTATATCCTGCTTCTGTGTGAAATGTCATAGCCTAATAACCTGGGTTCTGTTCTGCTGAAGAATTGCCTGGAACCAGAAAGGTACTGTTGTGAAAATTAAGATTCGTGGGGCTGGTGCTTTAGACAGGCAAACTCCCCAGATTTCTTTCTTCATGCTTGTTGTGGTCAGTAGTAGCCGCTTGCTGGGGAAGAATCAGTTTTGTTTTATTTTTGTCTCCTTCACTAGGAGAAAATGTTGCTATGTGGTTTTATTTAGATAGATTGATGGCAGGTAAGGTAATAGAAATGAGGATTTTCCAAGTTGGGAATTTACTGGACTGTATTTCTATTTTATTCCAGATGCCTAGCTCTGTTGTACATTTAAGTACCAGAGGCAGTGTGGAGATATGCCTTCAAAATAAGTTATTTTTTGTTTGTAAAGTTTTTGTATTTCATAACATGTGCATACTCTAGATGGCTTATACATTCAGTTACTCTAATGCCAGGGTTCGGGGTTTCACACCATAGCAACACCTTGAGGTAATATGGTACAAATAGTAAGGTTTTTATGCTCCTCATTTTAAATCTAATTTTGCCATCTAATTTTATTTAAGGGGTGTACATCAGAGGAAGCCAAAAGCCAGTTGGGATAGTTCCTGCATGCAGCTTTAATCTCGTGTGCAATTATTTTGAAGGGAAGAAACCATCTGGATCCAGGGATCCACACAGGTAGCAGGGACTAGGCAAGCTTCCTTCATCCATCTCCATAGCAAGTTCAAGGGACAAAATCATTTGAGAAAGAATATGCAAAATGAGATGTCTGGGCTACGTTTCTCATAGATAATTATCCCACATCCCTAACATCCCAGTTACAAGAAAATGGAGTCATGAAAGCATAAATTCTGGGGGCGCCTGGGTGGCTCAGTTGGGTAAGCGTCCGACTTCAGCTCAGCTCGTGATCTCACAGTTGGTGAGTTCAACCCCCGCGTTGGGCTCTGTACTGACGGTGCAGAGCCTGGAGCCTGCTTCCGCTTCTTTGTGTGTGTCTCTCTCTCTGCCTCTCCCCCGCTCATGTTCTCTCTCTGTCTCTCAAAAATAAATAAAAATGTTAAAAAAAATTATTAAAAAGAAAAAAAGAAAACATCAATTCTAATCCTTACCAAAGATGGGGTTTCCAGAACAAAACTCAAAATATCTTTTGTTTTAAGAAAGTATCCATCTCCAAGGATTTCAGAGCATTTCGCCAGTAGTATGGACTAACAACTGTTTTACTAATGTAGGCTTCATCACTGCAGTATTGCATTGTTTGTAAATCTTTCTTCTGCCCAAAGTGTGAGGTCCTTACAGGCAAAGAAAGCATCTTGACACTCTTACATTTCTACTGCCTGACACACTGCAAACACTCAGCACATGCTTTAGAAATGAAAAGACAGTGTCCCTGAAGGGAGGCTGGATCTATAGCATCAGTGGGAATGCAACAGGTAGAGAAAGGAATATAAAACAGTAATCTTTCAAGAGATTACTAGATGCAGTGTAAATACGGCAGTTACTAATGTTTTGATGAACAGCGTGGAGTAGGGAAGTGCATGTTTGAGAATCTCGGTATGTATGTGGTCACCAAACTGCCTTCAAGGAGATATGACCTGATCGGCTGCAGGGCCTTGGTTGTGTTGAATGGAATATGCAAGCTGAAAGGCTCCAGGAGCGCTGTCTCCACCCTCCATCCAGCCTGCCATGCTCAACTCCTCACCCAAAGACCTGTTGAGCAAATATTTGAAGAGTGTCCTTTTGAAGCATACTAATTTGCTAGCTTACCTAAGGCACTAGTATCTTTGTTTTGTCCTGCCTTAAGGATAGAGGATCTATGTATGGTCATTATTTTAAGGCTAGGTTGCCCAAATACGACAGAAAGAAAGCCACAGTCATCTTCTCTACTTTGCTAACATTCCCAAGGAGTTCAAAGTTGACAGCTTTTTGTGTTGTCATGGGGCAGGCAGGTGGGATACACTGCTCCCTTCCGTTGCCGGTGGGATTGCCACAGAACCCAGAATGTTACTTCTGGAAACACATGAACTTCCTTTCTTTGTTCCTGTACTTTTTCATATTAATCATGAAATCTTGGGGAAATGGCTTCTAGTTTAGTCGGGAGGAAGGACATGAGTTTCAATGATTTGATTATTAATTCTTTACTTTTTAAAATACATAGTTCTTCCAGTGAGCCAGGAGGAAGGATACTGTTACTTAATAGAAATTCAGTCAGCTGAGGCAGCCTAGGACATTAGACTGGAGAAAAAAAAAAGAGAGAGAGAGAGATCTAAGTTCAGCTCTGTTTCTCCAGGTTCAAAAATGAAGTTAATCTTTATCTTCTTAGATTTAGAGACCAAACCTCATTCTTATAATAAAAGAATTCTGCTGTCTGAAGCTGAGCCTTTCCTCACTCTCCATCTTTAAATTAAACTTTAAACAAAATGCGATATCTCATCTGCTATACTCTGAGGATTTATGTATAAAGCTTGCTGAGATTTTTTTTGGGGGGGTGGGGAAGAAAGGAGGTTGAACTTGGAGATGCTTTCTCATTCTGGAAATTCTGCGGTGGTCTCATTATGTATAAAAATAAGCCATTGTTCAAGGAAAAAATATAGAAAACCAATATAAGAACCAAAAAAAATGCAGTGTGAAAGGCTTCAGTTAAACATTAGTTTCTTTATCCATAAAACAAGGGGATCTGCAAAGTCACCTCCCAGTTCCGAAATATGAAGATATTCCATGATAGATGTTGTCACAGAGTAGGATTCAGAGGATTATAGACTCTTCTATACTGAGGGTTAGGGGAGCATGACCTCACGGGTACACTGTTTCCAACATCAAGACTGAGCAGGTCTAGGTATTGTTGATATCACAAGTCCAAGAAAATGCTGGATTTAGTAACTCAGAGGTTCTACACTCACTTGCTACAAAATGGCTAAAAATGAATGAAACATCTTTTCAGCTCTTGTGTGGTCATGGGGATAACTTTGCCTCTTTGGCAAGATGAATTGGAAATAGTAGAGTATTAGTGATGAATGGAAGACACTGCCTGGATGGATGGATTTTGAACAGCAGAGAGTTGTTTTTGGAAATGGGATTGTGTGCTTTGTAAATAGCAAGGAAACTGGCATTACTAGCTGGGTACAATAAAACTAAGATACTTTAATGAAATTGCCTTCTTTCTGGGTCAGTATTAAATATCACAGATATCTTCAAAGGGAATGGGTCATTTTGGTTAAGGATAATGTGGAAAGGAGTCAGCATAAGTCCTTATGCACTTTGTTCCCATCCCTTGAACTAGAATGATTTTGCCCTCATCTTAATGCCATCTTTATGGAATGAAGAAATTTTCAAATTGGTTTTTAAACTCTATTAAGCCCTCATGTATGATATAACCCAACCACATCATTCAGGTTTTCTTGGCTTTCAGGAACAGTTTGCAGCCATTATGTCGTAATTGTACTCAACATTGTTGCACGCTCTGAATTCAGAATATGCCTCTCTGGCTCCGGGCCAGACGCTGACTGAGTGTCTTTCGGAGGAGAGGAGGGGTGCAGTGTGTCCTAGCCCTATTGTGTTAACAGGAATTAGTCCAGAATCCCCTCTGGACCTCCGGGGGCTAGAGGGAATGATAGTAAGAGTACACTGCTGTTTCTGATTAGCATCTTCATTTTGGTTTTCTCAGCTGAATGTTCCTCTGCAAACCCTTCCCTGACATTTTCATGTGCACCAACCCCATTACCGAGCAGACTGCTCTAAAAGCAATGATCTGGAAAGTGTGACTGCCGAGGTCCAGAGATTCTAAAACAAACTCTTGTTCACACTAAGGATTCCTCTCCCCTTCCACCTCACATTTGTCAGCTTGCGAGGCAAACACAAGCATGCTTCTGGAGGGGGAGAAGAGCGCAGAGATGACGGAGGTCTGTCATTAAAAATTATTTTTAAAATGTGTCAAATAGTAAGAGAGAAAAATACATCATTCTGCCTTTTAGGAGGCGCTTTTCCCTCTCAGAGGCTCCAACAGTTGCAAAACGAGTTCCTGGCAATGCTAACGTCCCCTCCTCTGCTGGGTCTTTTCCGATGCCAAGGCTTCCTGGTTATGATTGAGGGGCTGGAGAAGCCAGCGTGCAGTTCTGCCTGGATCTCTGTGGGAGTTCTGGTCCTCTCTAAATGGTCTGGTTAAAAACTACTCTAGATTCTTTGTTTAGGGCCTTTCAAAGCCACGGGCTATTTGCCATGCCATTTCTTCAGTGTGTGATGCCCCTTCTCTGATCAGGAGGACATCTGATATCAAAGCCTGTGGGCACAGTTTCTCCCTGTCTGTAAAATGAGGGAACAGGACAAGGGGTCATGTTTCTGTTGTGCAGCTGATGAAACTGAAGCTTAAACGGATGACGAATTGCCAGCATCTCCGAGCTAATTAGTGGCAGTTGCCTGTCTTCAGGGTTTAGGTCTATGAAATCCTCGCCCAGAAATGCACCCAGGAATTCAAACATGCTGAATTCCAGCCGAAACTCTATATGAAGAGTGATTTTTGAAACTCTAAATGAGGAATTACCCATTTGTGCTCCCCCCCCCCCACCGCCAACTGAGGATTTAGTGGGAGCTGTGTTTATTTACAGGTATTTTACCCTCCCTACACAAGTTATTCAGAATTACTTTGGAACAAGTTTTGTCTTGAGAGATGATCAATAAAATCCAGGTTTACCATTTCCTAGGCAGCTTGTTTGATACACATGCATCAAGCACATCACTGGTAAAAATTTTTTTAATCTTTGAAAATATAATGGCAAGTATCACAAAAAGCAACTGGAAGGGAACTGGCCTTTGTCTAAAACCTATCAAGGAGAAACCTCGACGTCTCAAAAGTACATTTCAGTGCCCTGTTCTGTTATTTTCTGAAGCCTAAGGAAGCTAAACCAATATTTGGTGCCACGGTATTGGAAGGTCTAGATAGACAGCCAGTCTCACCTGGACTTAGTGACCTCCTGAGTAGAAGGTAAATATGTTGGTTCAATCAGCAATATCGTGTCTTAGAAATTCCTATTTAAGTAATGTCCACAATCTCAAGTTTTCGGCTATCTCTGTTTGAAATATTTTTCAGTTTTTCAATTTCCTTTTTCTGAGACTGCTATAGTAGAAGTTTTAAATCTTCCTCTTGAGGCCAGTAAAAGCACAGTTTAGTCAATAGAATCAGCATCATAATTTTTGGTAACAATACCTTACTTTTAGTATCATTTTAGTAATAAAGTTAAGGCTGATTTCTCTATTCTGCTTTATAACTTATCCAAAGATTTTTTTACATTTATTGTCTCTTTTTGAAGCTACCCAGTCAACGTTTACCTGCACTCCTCTGCAATCCACTACTTCTGTCCTCACCAGAAATATATACTTTTCGTTAAGATGTTATTTTAGGCAAAAACCAGACAGGTAGTTCATGTTAGGGGTAGGCCTTGGTTGGAAGATTTCACTGCTTTGAAGCAACATCAGACCCATCCCATCTGATCTGTAGTAGATTCTTTCACTACTCCTGTTCTCGTTCTGGAAGCACCTTCTCCCCTTGGCCTCTGTGATGACACACTTTCCTGGGTATCATTGTAACTCACCAATCTTTCTTTCTGCTTCCTTTGCTGGCTCCTCTCTACACAACTTCTACATGCTGGATTGCCTCAGAGATCTGTCCTGGGCCCTCTTCTTTCTCTCTATCATTCAGATAATCTAATTTCCAGATTATCTAAACAGATGATCTCATCTCTTTCCATAGCTGTAAATACAGTCCCTAAATTGATAGAATCTCAAATTTTTATCTTGAGCCCTGGCTTCTCTCCTGAATACCAAACCTGTGAGGCCACTCTCTCCATGAGCTCCAACTTGTCCCTAATAGAGCTGTCCCATATACTCCTCAATCTGTACCTGCCTCCGTTTTCCTCATTTTAGTCAATGGCATTGCCACCCACCAGAGGCTCAAGGCCAAAACTGGAGTTGTTCTTACCGTCATCTTTAATCCCTCATATCCAATTCATTGCTAAGTACTATTGGCCCGATTTCTGTCCTTGTCTATACCACCATCCTTTCTTACCTAGACTAACACAGTGGCCCCCTAACGGGGCCCCTGTCCCCCACCCCCATCCATTCTTTACACAGCAGCTAAAGTGATCTTTTAGAAATGTATTTGAGATCATATCACTTCCTTCTTCTAAATCTAACTGTAATTAAAACCTCAACATAGTACATGAGGACTTAGGTGATCTGACCCCCAGAGACTATTTTTGAGTCCTATCCCCTTCCTTGTTTACTGTGCTTAAGCCACATGCTCCTATTTGTTTCTCCCAGTAAGTTGAGGTTGTCCTCACCTTAAAGCCATTGCACTTAGTATTCCTCTCTCCAAAATGTTTCTCCTTCAGATTTTTGCACCTTCTCAGCCTTTGGTCTCAGTAAAACCAACACCTGCTCAGAGTACTTATGTCAAGGACCTGCCTTAATTACCATCACATCACCCTGTCTTACTCCCTTTCCTCTACTTGTCACTATCTGATATTGTTTGACTGCAGCATCACTGGAAGATGGATGCCACAGAGGCAGGTACCTTGCTTTCCTGGTCACCACTGAACCCAGCACCTACAATAGCATGTAACGCCTGGAAAACATCAGATAATTGTTGAATGACTCTCATCCCACACCCAGGCTGTCATAACTGACCTCAACTCTTACTCGGCTCTGTCTGTCCTCCTTTCCTCTGCCGTCCATCCTGAATGCTGCTGTTAGATCAGTCTTCCAAAACACAGCTTTTATCATATCACTCTGTCGCTTAAAACCCTTCAGTGGCTCCCATCAAACAGGCCACGGCATTCGTACTACAGCGACTTTGTGTCTAACCCCAGCTTTGAGATGTTTCCCCTTTTTTGTACATATCCAAATCCGAGATGATTTAGGAGCCTACTCTTGTGAAGCCACCTCTGATCTCAGCCCACAGTACTCTTCTTTTCCTTTCCCTTACAGCATTTAGAGGTGGCCGTTAAATGTTCCGGTTGTAATCCCTCCTGTATTTATATTGTTTCAGTTAAGAGTTTAACTCCCTTCTCCTGAATCCGCTGAAGTATATCCCTCTATTATTCTTGCTGCTTGTATCTAGTGTGTGGAGGTGACTTCTCCACATGAGAGTTTTACTTGGGCGGAAAGAAATGGGCTAAACACCAAGCAGGATGAAGGGGAAAAAATGGCTTAATTTACTGAGAATTTGAAGGAGGTGGGATATGGGGACAGGACACTTGTACTAAGTGGTAGGTGTAACTACCTTCAGTGAAATTGTAATCTTACTGTATTGGCAAGTCCCACACTTGAGAGAGTTAAAGGACTTACCAGAACGGTGTGTTGAATGAAAATTAACATAGCACCACTGAGTATAAACAGGGAAATAGAGACATCCAGATACCTGGAAATCCCATAGTCATGGTAGTAATGTGAAGGGGAAAAAAAAAGGGTTTTGTCTCTAGGCACTCATGTGACCAGTCATTCCTTTCTGGGACTGATTTTCTACTGCCTTCTCTGGCCCCCTGTGTGGTGAAGCTGTTGGCACTGAAATCTGGAAAAAGAAGCTGCAGGAAGGGAGGTGGACATGTGGTGTGAGAGGCCTCTTCTTGTTCCCCGGGCCTAGGCCGTGACGTATGGTTTCATGTGCTGTGTGGGCTTGAATCAGCAGTCCAACTCCGTGGTCAGAAAGAGGCTGTGTTGATTGTTTCGTGGGAGATACAAATATCGAATCATTATGTTCGTACACCTGAAACTAATAAAATGTTAATTGTGCCTCAATTCAGAAAAAGAAGAGAAGAAGGAAGCTGAGCGTGACACCACGTGCAAGTGGGCCTCAGGTGGGTGGTCAGCTCGGATCTTTGTTGCAACACCTTGCCTCAGTTGGCTCCAGGGCTTAGGCAGTTCCCCTGGCCTGGGACTCTGACTGCCGAGGCTGAAGAGCTGAGCACCTGCGGTCCCACCCATGCCAGTGACTGAGGGCCCCAAGCTCTGCTTCTATCCTGTAGCCTCATTCTAGCCCCGCTTCGCCCCTTGGGGTTGATGCCTCACAGTATCTGCTCCATTTTCAGCTTTGGTTGCATCCCTTTATGCTGCCTGTCCTCGTCCCCCAAGAGCCCAGGCCGGGCTCCCACTTGTTTGGAGAGAAGGAGGCTTGGACACAGGTGACACAGAGGAGCACTGGCGAGGCAACAGGTGGCCCTGTTTCCCTGGATTAGCTCGAGCCCAATGACCAGACAAGACCCCTAAGAGCAACCTCACCTCATTACGTACACTTTCAGTCACCTAAAATGATGGGCTTTTGTTCTCGGTAGAGGTGTGTGGTGCGTGTGTGTGCATGCACGTGTGTGCGTGCGTGCATACACACGTGTGTTTCCAGTCATTGGGTAAAAATAGGAACGTTATACTCAGGTGGTAATGAATGTGAAATGAGGACTTAGCATCTCATATGGCACAGATGACTAAATGGAAGCCCCGAGCCCCTCCTTGTGGAACACAGGTTCAGCAAGAGCTACCGTAATAGTGTTTGGTTAATGTCAGCTCAGCATTAAATTTACATTATACTCTTGCAAAGAAGCTCCAACATTACCTGTTAATAACCAAGGCAGTACGTGGGCTTAGACAGACTTGTTCATTTTGCACATGAACTAACACTGCAGCTTGCTGATGAGGGATCATGTGAGCTTGGAGATCCAGCGTGCCAAAAGGTTCTTTGTATGAAATAAAAATTCTGGTCAGTGAAGGTCAGTTTCTCTACTCAGGCGAGAACAATGTTGTTTCCCTTCTAATCAGACACACGCAGTGTTTGAAGAATCCAGGGACCCCACGTAAGTGATAGGCAGCCCTAGTCTGGGCAGCTCCTCATGCAAGAAATGAATAATCCCCAATAAAGGCTCAAACGACCCTGGCTTCTTTCTGTACTGTAATCAGTTGCTTTAATAGTATGCCCTTGAGTGCCTCACAGGGAAAATGCTATAAAGTTAAGTTATTTTCCTTATCTTGCTTCAAGGAGGGCTGAATGGGTCCAATCAGTCCTCCCCCATGTTGTATTTGATTCTGCCATAAAGACCACTGGAGTCAGCCTCAGTTTGTTGAAAAGCCGGCATTCCCTTTCTCTTTCAGGGTGATCCACGCCTCTGAGCAGCAGTGGACTTGAAACAGCAGGAGTCACCATCTTTATTGTTAGGCTGTGGAATTTGTTTTAGGCACATTCTAAATCCAGTCTTAGGCCTTTTACTTTTTTTTTTTTGTCTGTGACAAAGGTGACCCAATTGTGCTTCTTTGATATTATGAACACAGCTCTTTTTGTTCATATCACAGAGGCATGTAGCAAAATACAAAGGATAAAATTGTGTCTATATGTAGTAAGGACACAAGTTTCATGACTAAATTCAATGACATAATCAAAAAGGTGCTGTCCTCTCCCAGTCATGAGCTAACAGACAGAGACTGCCTTTCAGAGTATTTTTTTATAATGCTGAGATACTGTTCAAAAATAATAGAGCTAATGAAAATGTCACATTGACAGAGTAGCCCATATTAAGATTTTACTTCAAGAAGGCATGATGCAGTGAGTGTGACATTGACAGCAATAGTGTTAGGGTTTACAGAGTTAGTAAAATATTCTAAGAAGAGTATTATAGAGTTCCAATTGGAGTATATCGTTTTTCATTTATTTCTAAAACTAAGGGGACTCCAGTGTTCAGAATTGCAGCCTTAGTATCTTATTTCTGCCTAGGAGAGGTATAGGGAGCTTTTTTTCATATCATACTCTAATATAATATTCTCCTACAGTGCTTACAAAGAAAAAAAGTTAATTTAACAATGTGGTAAAATGCATGTGCCTTAGGACATTTGGAAGATACACAGGTAGTAAAATTACATAATGCTAAGTAAGGCATTTCTCAGTAAACAAATACGCCATGTTTAAGTGATTAAGTACATGAGAAAAGGTAAGGATGGAGACTAATAATGGAAAGAGAACTAATTTTAAATAGAATGGTTGTAGCATCACTAAAGACTCAGCTCTCTGGGTTGGGTGAACAAATATTTCAGCAAATCTGGAATGAATAGCATCTCTGTTTACTATGACAGGTTTTATTTGTCTTGGGTGCAACCAAGACCACATGCTGTGTTTTGTCATGTTGGAAATACCAAAGCAGATTTCCATTGTGAATGTGAATTTTTTTTTAAAGCCTTTAACATCTCAACTCAGCTAGGTAAAAGCAGCAAGTTCTTTTCCTTACCAGCGAGACATCAATAAATCTTAAACCCCTCCACCAGAAGCATGTAGGTACAGTTCACTATCCTGGTGACAGTCTTAGGTCACTGCCATAGAGGGCCTGATCCTTCTCATTTCTAAGATCTGTGGTTCTGTCTTTAATGAAACTAATATTTTGTTTCCTTTCTCCTTCATATAGTACAGCTTTTTAAATTCCATTCCCCAGGAAGATGTGCCACTGTGGGTGTAGGGCCTTCCCAACCTACACCCAACCTGGTTTTGGTTCCAAAACCAACGGGGGAGAAATTGTTACCTAGAGTAAACATGGCAAACAGAGACCTTCCCTCCTCATTTATATCATGTGTAGACAAAGCCATGCTTGGAAGCTGTTGTTTTCAACCATTTACGTACTGGAGTTGTTGATTCTGCTGAATTTATAGAAAATGTGTATGCCAGGGCTTACCACTTGGTTGAGAGTAGCACAGCGTACTGTGAAACTGTTTAGATCTACTTTCCATCTTGGAATAATGCTGAGCAGCAGATCCTTGCACAGTGCTCATCACATTCCCTCCTATGCGTTAGGGAGATCACTCAGTTAGCAGGGAGATCCAGGGACAAGTGGAAGGCTACCAGTTTAAGAGTGAAAGAAAGATTATCGTTTTACAGATCAGAATCCAATCTTCTTTTCCTCTGGTCTTTACATTAGTTTGACATGAGATGGTATTTTTCTCCAATATCATATAATTCTGTTTGAAGGAGTTTAAGACTAATCTTATACTAGGAAGCCTAGTCAGCAGTAGAGATTAGCACATAATTAATAGAGTCATGCTCTGTGGAGTAGAGCAGGCAGAGATCTGAGTTGGTGATGAAAGGGTTGGGACCAACTGTAGTGCCCATAGTCTTGTGGGCACCCTGAGGAACACTAACCTTTAGCTATGACATGTGATCTGCTTAATTAGTGACCACTGTGCACAATGAGTGTCTGATCAGGGTTAGAGGTGAGAAAAAGAGGTAGAGAAAGACTCACTCCAATACCCTAAATATTCAAACGAATATCTGAACACCTACTATGTGCCAAGTTAATTACAGATGCTTGGGGACACTGGGGTGAAAAAGTACCTGCCCCTATGGAACTCACATTGTAGTAGAAGAGACACAGAGGTAAATAAATAGTTTCAGGCAGTAAAAGATAAAAGAAAACTGGGGCGCCTTGGTGGCTCAGTCTGTTAAGCATCCTATTACAACTCAGGTCATGATCTCGCAGTTCATAAGTTTGAGCCCCGCGTCAGGCTCTGTGCTGACAGCTTGGAGCCTAGAGCCTGTTTCCAATTCTGTGACTCCCTCTCTCTTTGCCCCTCCCCTGCTTGCTCACTCTCTCTCTCTCTCTCTCTCAGGAAATGAATAAACATTAAAAAAAAAAAAAAAGATAAAACTATAGTGAAGCATAAGGATGCAGTGTGGTGGGCTAGTCAACCTTAGTAAGGCAGTCACTAAAGCATGACCCAGGACAAATGAGAAGCTACCTAAGAGCTTTTTATGCAAAAGGACATCGAGTGCAGAGATCCTGATGAAGAAATGATCTTTGGGTATTCAAGGAACAAAAGAGAATCTCTGTGGCTGCAGCATGCCAAGATAAGGAAGGGAAGTTAAGGTGAAGTTGCAGAGAAAGAGTAAAGCAAAGTTAAAAAATGGATATCCCAGGAATGAATTCATCTTGAGAATATTGATTAATGATAAGTCAACAGTGCATATGTGTTTTAAAAGTGAAATTACCATATTTGTAGCTTTAAGGACAAAGCTGGAGGCTCAGTAGAATAACTAGGAATAAGTAGGCTGTCTTATGTCGAGAAAAGTAGCAAGATGGGGGAGCTTCAAAGCCTAGTGTTTGACATGCTGCTATTACCAAGCTGTTCGTATTGGAGTATCTCCAGTAGTAACACCAGTACATTTGTGTATGTTTTAAAAAACGATGGCAATCTCCTTTTAAAATACTGAAGGAGTTGAGTAGATCTTTGTTTCTGACAAGTCAACTCGACCCAATTCTCCCCTATAGTTCCTCTTGCTACTGTTCTGTGTTTCCCCATCTTTTGCAGCAGGGGGTGGGGGAGGGGGATATGGATATCCTAAAAAACAGCCTTAGCTTTCATTTGGGGATTTGTGCTGCTTAATTACTGTTTCCTTTACCATGAAGGTGGCTGTGTGTCATTGAAAGCTTGCCAATAAGATAAGCTATCTCTGCAAATAAAAACCATCTCAGGAAACCTCCACATTTTAGGGAATCAGGATGCTGGCACAATCTGCAGGTGAAATTTAATTTTGTATTCAAATTAACAAACCCATGCAGTTTGCTTGCAGAAACCAAGTGATTAGGCACACAGCTCATCCATAAATATGGATATTTTCCCATTCTAAGTTCTGTTTTGTTTGGAATACACTGAATGTTGAGGCACTGTGGAGACTTGCCAAACATCTGGGCCTCTTTGACACTCCTGGACTCCAAGAAGTTCTCAAGTCTTTAAATTCCATCAGAGGCTTGCAGCTTACTGTTCATATTATAAACAGCAAAATCTAGGGCACATAAGTTTACTGGTCTATTTTTCTTTTGGCAGAGTTAAGATGCTCTGGTTTCAAGGAAATAGCATGCAACTTGCCAAATACTCCTTTCGACTCCTCTTGAGAAATCGTTCTGCCTCTAAGACTGTTCTGCCTGTGCTGACCTTATTTACAAAGGTACAGAGTGAAAAAGTAAAATTACTACTTCAAAAACAAAAAGTATTAGAATGTTGGATGAAGAGAATTGTACACTGAAGAAAGGGGAAAAAAGTTGACGGAAAAGCAGTGGAACAAACTTTCCTCAGACCTGCTCCTCCAGTTTTCAGATCCACTTAGAACAGTACTACTCTCTTTTCTTTTAATGTTTGAGAGAGAGAAAGCATGTGTGCCTGAGCAGGGGAGAGGCAGAGGGAGACAGAGAGAGACGGAGAACCCCAAGTAGGCGCCACACTGTCAGCATACTCTCTTTTCTACCCAGATACCTCACTGTCTCACAATTTTCAGGGAGTAAACTAATATATTTAATAGTCATCTGATCCCTATGTCAGAAGAAAGAACTATCAGAACAGATGATGTTTATAAATATATCACTTAGAAATACAGTTAATTATTTTCATTTGTGGTAAAGTCACCACAAACACTGAATTAGTGAACACCAAACCGTTCCTCCCAGGGGAAATACAAGGTTTGATTCCTGTGAGTTTCTGGTCACAACATTTTTGTCAACTGATCAATACATAACCTTGTTTGATGTATGTTTCTATTTAAAGACACTTTATTTAATATATATTGTTGATTCATCAACGTCAAATTCATGGCCAACAGCACCACATCTCATGCCTGAACAAAGTTTATATAACAGTATTTTCTCTGTAAGGCACATCACAGCTTTCTTGTGTTTAGAAACACTAGAAAGCACTTCAGCAGTGTGCGGGGACCACTCTAGGTAGCAAAATCAACAAAAAGTACAAACATGCAAAAAGCATGGCCATCAGTAGATCATGAAAAGGACACTTGTTGACAGTAGGAGACCTGAAACAATAAGGTGGACCACTGTTTTGTTTGACCTCAGCTGGGAATGGACACTTTTGAGTGACTCAGATTTTTCACTTCTCTGTGCAAGTCCTCAAATATTTTTGAATGACCACAGAAGCACCACAAATAAGTTTCAATGATAAGCAACTTTGCAAATATTAAAGCTACAAATAACAAGGATTGACTGTACTTGTTTTCTAATCCCTAACACTAGTTTGAAGCCACCACTGTTTAAAATTTTTAAGAGCTTTTTCCCCCTGAAATTTATAATACAAACATTGCTGAATTTCCCTTTGCTAGTTAACATTTCTTTGTGTGATCCATAATCAAAGAAAGAAATAAAGTACAGGGTAATGGACTTAACTTTAGTGAATAATAGTCCTGATTCAAGCAAAAAAGCTCTCTTGTTTATTAGGTTTTTCACATTTCAGGCATTTTAGCAATCTGAAAATATTTGATGGCTGTCTAATAGCAAAGTTTAAGTCATTTTTTAAAATTGAATTTCTTGTTGAGGCTATAGTTTATAATTCTCTTTATATCCATAAGTATATATTGCATTGTTGGAAATTATGGAATAAAAATATTTCATCATCTGTGTCTATATATGCATATGAGAATTAACCACAAAAATAAAATAATCCCTTAAGGCTAATGGTGCTCCTTCAGCCTAACAATTCTGCATTATTTGTCAGTATGAACAAAAGACAAGTTAGCCAAAAACATTTGCAAAAAAAGAAAAAACCACACTAATTTTCCATTTAGCTTAAAATTTGTAATGAATCCTTGATTCAGGTCATTAGGCATATAATTGGCCAATTAGATTGGCCATATGGCATATATTGGCCATAAGATTGGCCAATCCCTGAGTCATTCATAGGGAAGAGGGATAGGATGTGTTGATGGACTCAGCCTAAGTCAATAGGGAAGAGGGAGAGGATGTGCTGATAGACTCAGCCTAAGTGAACTGTTCCACCCTTCTTGTTCAGGGATGACGTCAGCAACTGCTGAGAGTGGGTTCTGTGAGGCAAAAGCACAGAATTCCTGCTACCAGAAAGGGGAATGGGATGGCCAACCCAACAAATGTCCACTGTATTTCAGGGACAGAGTGAATAAGTGCTCTTTTGGTGTCATGGAAAGTCCTAGATAAGGATGTTTGAATGGTCCAGACCACTGGTCTTTTTCCGTTCATAGGCCTCTTCAAAATTTGATGAACCTTTCCTTACAAAAATACATATACACATGATAACTTGCTCAGATTTTCATATTTACAAAAACAGAAAACATGATCAAGGCTCTATGAAGTTTTTTTATTATAAAAGCAAAATGTTGGTATATTTGGTCCTTCTGTAGTTTAGCTTGTTCCTGTTTTGCTTCTGCTTTTAAAATCCTTGGTTGGGGGGCACCTGGGTGGCTAAGTTGAGTGTCCAAATTCAGCTCAAGTCTTCATCTCATGGTTCATGAGTTCAAGCCCCACCTCGGGCTGTATGCCGACAGTGTGAAGCCGGCTGGGGATTCTCTGTCTCTCTCCCTTTCTCTCTGCCCCTCCCCAACTCTCATGCTCTCTCGCTCTCTCAAAATAAATAAGTAAACTTTAAAATAAATAAATAAAATCCTCTGTTGGGGGTGCCTGGGTGACTCAGTTGATTAAGCATCTGAATCTTGATTTCAGTTCAGGTCATGGTCTTATGGTTTGTGGGATCAAGCCCCACATCGGGCTCTGTGTTTACAGCACAGAGCTTGCTTAGAATTCTCTCTCCCCCTCTCTCTCTGCCACTCCCACGTTCACGCAAGCTTGTGCACTCTCTCGCTCTTTCTCAAAATAAATAATAAAAAAATATGTTGACTTTTTGTAACTTTCTCAGAAAATTTCACATGATTATCTTGAAACATAACAGACTATCCATAATCTGTTTATTGATGATGCTCATAATAAATGATGAGCCTAATTCTCTGAAGCAGGAAGTCAGGGCCAGAAAGACCCTTCTGAAGAAAAACTGCCTTTTGAGGATCTGGGTCCTTATTTTGAAACAAGCTGGGAGTTAAGCTGGAGGAGGGGCCTTTCTTTTATATAACAGCTCACCTCTTCCTGTCATGTTAAAAAGCAGGTTTTATATAAGCATCAGTAACGTTGAGTCTATTTTCAGCTTGTGCAAGAGAACCTATAGCTAGTCGCTGTTCATAGAGTCTAGGGCTGAGAAGATTTTAAAATCTGCCAGAGATCCATAGCATTCTAAACAGATTTCTCTACTAGGTGGTTAAAGAATACAAACAACAACAGGCACTAAAACTCGCTTGCTCCTATAGTGGAGAATTAACCTGGGAAATTTATTACTGATGCTTGTAATGAGAAAAAAGGAAAACCATTGAAGAGTTGGTACAGTCATGATCCAAAGTAAATAGAGATTTCTCTCTTTTTGAAGGTGGGGCAATCACTATCTAACTCCATCTCAGTGAGTTTATTCCTGTGGACTGATGAGGAAAATCAGGCAGGCAAAGCTCAGCGCCTCCAAAACCAGACTCTCAGCTATTATGGTCATGTTAGCCAGGCCAGAAAAGTGCTCCTGACACAGGAAGGACAAAGCCCTTGGACTAGAGTCAATGAAAGATAATCTTCCCCAATATGAATTAGATAAAGCCAGTAACAAAAAATATAAGCATTTAAATTATGGTGTGTTTGTGTATATATCTATGTTTACACATATATACTAAATCTAGATGCTTAATTTGTTACACATGTAAATGTATATGTGATATGTACATATTAATGTACACACACATACATGTGTAACAAATGTAAGCATCTAAATTTAGTATATATGTGTATACATTTATGTATAGGTAGATTTATTAATTGTGAAAAATCAAAACTACTAAAAAGTGCTGACAGCCCGTTTACCGTGAAACTCTATTTATAGGATTCTATGGCAATGTTTTGCTTTGGAAATCAAACAGTATAACTAACCTGGTGAAAAAACAAATCCTTTAAAATAAGCATAATCTGCTTCTTGTGGTTTTTGTTGGGCTACATGTCATTCCTTGGATTTAATGGCTTTATTTTTTCCTTCCTGTAGGATCCATGCCCCCTTTGTGATGAAGCCAAGGAAGTGCTGGAGGCTTATAAAAACAGGGTAACACCAGTTTCCCCCTCCGCTATCTGAAAGTAGAGCATTCCTATCCAACCTTCATATGCCGAAGTGGTCAGATGCAAAGGAGCATTTAACGTTAATTTTTTTTTTTTTTCAACGTTTATTTTATTTTTGGGACAGAGAGAGACAGAGCATGAACGGGGGAGGGACAGAGAGAGAGGGAGACACAGAATCGGAAACAGGCTCCAGGCTCCGAGCCATCAGCCCAGAGCCTGACGCGGGGCTCGAACTCACGGACCGTGAGATCGTGACCTGGCTGAAGTCGGACGCTTAACCGACTGCGCCACCCAGGCGCCCCGCATTTAACGTTAATTTATGCAGAAAAAATTTTTAGCATTCCCAGACCCAAAAAATAACCTCTCTCAGGCTTTCCGGATACTTGAGGACACATCTTGCTAAAGGATGCACAGAATAAACCGAGGTAAAGCACAGATGCTCACAGACACAGTTCAAAGCTCTCGGGGCTGGATGTTGGATGCTGCCGTAGGTTCGCGGGGAAGGAGCTTGGCGGCACCACTCTCGCTGCTCACGGTGCACCATGACTCTAGAATGGCCAAACGCTGAGCACTTTCTTCACCTTTCACCTTTTTTCATGAAAGCAAAAATCCCTTTCCGATTTTTTTTTTTTTTCAGGTAGCAAAACAGGTACTAATGTAGGTCTTTCATAACAGCCAAGTGGCCTGATGCAAACTTTCAAAAAGCGGGGGAAACCTGCCTAACAGAGTGTGGCTTTATGTACACGGAATGGAGAGCGTAGGTAGTATAGAGTGTTTGCCTGGATCCTTTCTTTAGGAAGAAATTAAATGATTTTTCATTTAAATTTTCTTTCTATTCTTCAGAGAGAGATTTCAGTGCTAATTTCCACAAAACTCATTACCCCGAAGTGTTTTTCTCTGAGCAGTGCTGGTTTTCTTACTCTGACTCTTAATATGAATCAAAGCTAACTAGCAGGTGCCATGTTGATGCTTTCTTTAAAGTTTTGTCCGCATTCCTTTTACCTTACTCTGTCATTTCCGTCGAAGTGTTTTCCTGCAGCAAACCATGACACCTTTCCCGTTCTCACATGCAAAGCACATCTGTCTTGATTCTCAGCCTCCCGGTCGGGACGTATTTTATTTCACTGGAAATGGAGTAGTGACCTGACGCTGAATGTAAACAGGTGTGGCAGAAAAATGGCAAAACAGAGAGTTAAGGAATATAATGAAATCAATCAAGTTGTGGAAATCAGGGACATGAGATCACTTGGGACCTCAGACCACAGCAAACCCCTCCACATGAGAGCAAGTCTGGGCATCAGGTTGGCACTGTGGCTGTTGTATCATTCCGTGGTCTCCAAAATTCAGAGCTTTAGTCTGTCTCTGTTTCAGTTTATTTTACAGGAGGTGGACATCACACTTCCAGAAAACTCTGCTTGGTATCAAAGGTATAAATTTGACATCCCCGTCTTTCATTTGAATGGCCAGTTTCTGATGATGCATCGAGTAGACATCTCAAAACTTGAAAAGCAGCTCCAGAAACTTGAGCAGCAAGGTTTATGATCCTCCACCCTCTCTGTCCAGATGGCATCTTCCTGAGGACATGACCGTGGCCTTTCACACACCCTACAGACGTTCTAGACCAGGTGGTGCCCAATAAATGGTGACATTACTTTTCCAATTGGTGGCTGTACCGATGTGGGAATGGTTTACCTGTGGGCATTTTATAAAATAAGAGGAGTGTATTGGCAGTGAGAGGATGATGGAGGGTGGGAGAGGTCTGTTTGTTTTATTTATTCTTCCTTTTTGTATTAATATGGAAGCATTTCACATGCACACTGGATGGTACAGTTTATAGGAAGAAGGCTCTGCATCCCTGCTGCTGCCCTAAGGGCTTAACTTTTTAATGAAAGAATAAATGCTCTTCTACTCAGTAGATAAAGTGAAATGTGAATTGTTAATAACTGTGCACAGTCAATAAAGGGATGTTTTAACAAATACATCTGCATGAAGCCTATTTCAGTGGGATTTAATAATACCTGTTTAAAATTAGAATTCATTTTTTGGGGGGTAGAAGAGAATAATTATCCTAGTGAAAAAGACTTCATTTGAGAAAAACAAAAGAAGATTTAAACCTCCAAAATGTATATAAGAATCTCAACATGCTTTACACGTAGTCAGTGAATTGATTCATAATATTTGAGGGCTGCCTTGGATAGTTATTCACTTGTCATCAATTGAGTTAATTCAAATTGTAAAACAGTATCAGGTTTTAATATCTTGAAGAAAATTCACTTCTGGACATAACTGGATAGCTATGTCATCTAAAGACAATATTCTTCACCATTTAGGTAAAGTATTAAAAATGTGGTTGTGTACCCTGGCTTATATTTAGGCAGGTTCGACCAATAGAGCAATGGCTTCACTTTAAAACAAAATTGCCTTTTTCTCTTAAAATCACGTCACTGTAATTTCATCTATAATGAAATTCTTTTGTGAACTATTTTAATGAATTTGGATATTGTGAGTCACTTGGCTAGATTTTAATTTGAACAGTATGATTTAGTCTCAGAAATTCTAGAATATTAGAGCTGGCCAACTTTATACATGGTCTAGTCCCACCCCTTCTTTTCATACACAATGAGAAATCTGACATTCAGAGAGTTTCAGGGACTTAGCCTAAGGTAATGTAGCCAGTCAGCTGTTGGACAAGGTCTTGCCACCCACCCTGAATTTCCAGTGCTACCTGGGCTCACTGTAGGGACCTCCTTGTATTATGTCACATACAACATCCTCGATGATTCTGTACTCAACACAGATTTGGGAGCAACTTAAAAAGCCTTCCAAAGTGACAAGAGGAAAAAAAAAAAAAAAAACCATTACAATTGAATAGCACTGTTTATAATTTACAAATTTCTGGGACACATCTTATTTGATATTATTTGTTGAGGCCTGTGGCAGGCAATATTCTAGGATGACCCCAGCAAACCCTCACCCTCGTATAATTCCTTCCCCCTTTGAGTGTGGGTGGAACTCACTGAATATGATGAAATATCACTGCTGTGTTTATGTTACATCATATGGCAAAACGAAGATCACCCTGGTTGGGCCTGATCTCATCAGGTAAGCCCTCTTAAAGCAGAGTTCCTTCTGGCTGGTTGCAGAAGAAATCCGAGATGTGCTCCAGCTGGCCTAAGCATCAGTGTTGTGAACTGCCTAGTGGGGCCACATGGCAAGAAACTGTGGTGGCTGCTAGGAGCCGAGAGTAGTTATTGGTCAACAGCTGGCAGGAAAATGGGGACATCAGTCCTACAGCTTAGAGAAATGAATTCTGTCAACAATCAGTGAGCCCAGAAGATGATCCTGAGCTCCATATGAGAACCTGAGCCTTGCATAACACCTTGATTTCAGCTCAGTGAGACTGTGATGAGAGAATCCAGCCACATCATGCACATACTTCTGACCTGCAGAAACTGAGATAATATGGGTGCCTGGGTGGCTCAGTCAGTTAAGTGTCCTATTTCCCCTTAGGTCATGATCTCATTGATCGTGAGTTCCAGCCCTGCATTGGGCTCTGCACCGAAAAGTGAAGAGCCTGCCTGGGATTCTCTCTCTCTCTCTCTCTCTCTCTCTCTCTCTCTCTCCTCTCTCTGCCCGTCCCCCACTTTCTCTCAATCTCAAAAATAAATAAACTTAAGAAAAAAAAAGAATCTGAGATAAACGTGTGTTGTTTCAAGCTACTAAGTTCATGGTCAATTGTTGCACAGCTATAGAGATCTAAGAAAAGTCCCTACAACACTGAAGCACGATGGCAGGTGGTGGGAGCACAATAATGAATGAGTCTATGTCTTAGACCATCACTGTCTCCTGGGGAGCAGGGAGAGGCAAGTTAATAAAGCAGTGATGGCTAGAACCGAGACATGTATCAAATGGCATGCAGCCAGATGGGGAATATAGCAAGAAATCTTCAC
Organism: Panthera uncia; assembly: GCF_023721935.1. Lineage (NCBI taxonomy): Eukaryota > Metazoa > Chordata > Mammalia > Carnivora > Felidae > Panthera > Panthera uncia. Next base: position 21,144,723 of record NW_026057577.1, on the reverse strand, counting down.
AGAAAATTAGACTAGGATTTGATGGTTGAATAGGAGCAATAGAGTGGGGCTGGGAATAAGGAGCATGTTCCATTTGAAGGAACAGCATGTGGAAAATAAGAATATGCAAGGGCATGGCATGTTTAGAAAGTTGCAGGTGGTTTTGTGTGGCTGGAGTAAAGAACATGCAGCCAAATAGATTTGGGGTCTACACTGCGAGGGACCTCAGATAATGTGGTTTTTCCCCCTTGTAACCATGTCCTCCCTTACTTCTTGCCCTCATCCACAGTAAGCCCTTCGGGTTCAGGATCCTTCAGGGGTATCTGGCCTCTCTATCCCATCCTCCTTGGTCCTTATAGTCCTCAAGCATGCTAAGCTCAGCAGTACTCTCCAGCAACCCTGCGGGACATTCACATCTTCAAAGCCAATGGGGAAGGGACCATAGGTAAGACGGCCCATTTGTGTGGCTGCAGACATCCTGAGAGCTATGTGTCCTCTGTGTCCTAGGGTTGCTGATCCTTCTCCTGGGTCACCAGTGAGAGAAGTTCCGAGAGTTTAGAGTCTGCTGAGCTAAAAGAGAATCCATGGCCTGGCCAGAGACCCTGGGAGTTTGTTCTTTCGGAGCACTTCCTGCCTAAGTATAAGCATGTGGTTATAGGTGTACAGGAAGTGCAGAGGCTTCATCCAAACAACACATTTCTGACATTAGATTTTCAAACAAGTAGGGGCGCCTGGGTGGCTCAATTGGTTAAGCATCTGACTCTTGATTTCAGATCAGGTCATGATCTCACAGTTAGTGAGATCAACCCCTACATCTGGCTTTTTGCTGACAGCAAGGAGCCTGCTTGGGATTCTCTCTCTACCTCTCTGTCAAAATAAATAAAAAACATTAATAAAAAAAAAAAAAAAAGAATTTCAAACAAGTAAATAAACACCCGTATACTTTCAGGGTGTTAAAGTGTTGGGTGACACACCATGAAAACAGTAGATGTTACATTCCAAAGGAGTTACTGCATCACATAAACACTGCTGGAGACTGACAAGACAGGATATCTGGAGGATTTTTGTTTTTCTTTTTTAAGTAAAGGGTTCTTTCACTTCTCACTAAAGTAAAAGGTTGCGGTCACCTAATGTCAAGAGAAAGGGACGTGCGGGGGACTCGTCAGAAAGCCTGATGTGTGTCCCAAGGTAGTAGGGAGAAAGAACGCAGCGGTCTAACGCCCTGCTGGCAACTCACGTGAGAGACGAACTAGCAAGCTGCTCCGACTGCGGAGTGTAGACCTGCCATCGCTCTGAGCTTCCCCAGAAGAATAGATCAGATGTGGGCCCAATGTGAGAGAGGGCAGGCTGGGGGAGCCTCAGGAGAGAAGCAGGGATAGAATCCTAGGCTCCTTGGGGCTGAGGAAGCAAGCAGCTATTGAGATGGAGAGTGCATTTGCCGAAATCAAGGGAACTGCAGGTGAAACATCTCCCAAAACCCCGCAAAGGCCCCTGTGAAATGTCTACTGTACATGTCTACCAGGCCTGGGAGGCTGGAAGCCAGCTCACAGCTTCACCACTCAGTGACAACACTCCTGCCCCTGACCACGTTTTCTGCCTTTCCCCATCCCAGTTCTACAAGAACCAGAGCTTCCAGGAGCAAGGAAAGAAAGGCCTTCCCCTTCCACAGCTTCCCACCGGCACATGGCTTCACACTACCCTGCAGGTAAGACAACTTTAAAGCAAGTTCTAACTTTTGATTTTTGACATAGCAAGAGACACATTAATCACAGTTTAAAGTGGACACGGTGGGGCACCTGGGTGGCTCAGCTGGTTGAGCAGTTGAGTGTCCGACTTCAGCTCAGGTCGTGAACTCGTGAGTTCGAGCCCTACACTGGGCTCACGGCTGTCAGCCTGTCAGCAAGGAGCCCTCTTCGGATCTTCTGTCCCTTTCTCTCTGCTCCTCCCCAACTTGCGCTGTCCCAAAAATAAGTAAATATTTAAAACAATAAAAATAAAAATAAAGTGACCACAGGACTTTCTGCTGGCTGAGAATACTCGGAAGAATCCTGACACTTCCTACAGTTTTTATTTTTTATCCTGAACAGAGTAAGAAATCCCACCACTGAATACATTTTATAAGGATAGCGGGAGACATAAATAAAGATGCTCTCTGATTGTATTCCACATTCAGAGTATTGATTATATGTGCCTAATGTTGTTTTTTTACCTGTAGATATTCTGTCAATCTACTTATTAATTCACATTTGAGAGAGGAATGTGGTCATGTGACTAAGAATCCTGGAGGGCTTTAGTAAACCCTCTGTTCCACTAGCTGAAAAACAGAAAGGTAGATATCTAGAAACACAGCATCTAATAGGTAGTTTGATTATCCCACTGTTGGTAAGTATTAGACAATGTTCAGTAATTATTATAGTTGTTTTCATACTTTTCCTTTCTGAAATTATGTTTGCAGGCGTCAATTTGTTTTTACATAAAGACTAATTTTGACTCAAGAAGCTCATCATAATATTCTCCCACTTCCAAAGTAAATACCAATATAAACTTTTTTTTCCCTAAGCTAATGCTTTAAAAAGGAGTGGGGGGCACCTGGGTGGCTCAGTCAGTTAGGCATCTAACTTCAGCTTAAGTCATGATCTCACGGTTTGTGAGTTCAAGCGCTGCACTGGGCTCTGTGCTGACAGCATGGAGCCTGCTTGGGATTCTCTCTCTGCCTCTCTCTCTCTCTCTCACTTTCTCTCTCAAAATAAACAAACATTTAAACAATAAAATGAAATAAAAAGGAGTGGAATAAACAATTGCTGCTCTTGGTTACAGTGTTGCTTTCTCCAGATGTCTCATACAACATTAAAAGGGCTTACTGGAAAACATCCTTTTGGCCAATTTATTGCAGGAAGCAGGGGCTCACTCAGACTAGGGTTGTTCTGTTTGTTGATAATAATGCAGCAACTCATGGAAATCTGACAACAAGAATCACAGTGGGGCCGGGCTGCAGGAAATAGTCTTGGAGAGCCACAGAAACGGAGGCAGCACCGTTGACACGGTGCCTCAGCCTCTTTCTTTCCCTTTCCCCTCCTGACTCACCAGCTCCCCTCCTTACTCACAGTATCTGCTTTCTCATCACTGCAGCTTGCCCGTGCCCACCATTTCTGCTGATCCTTGTGTTCAGCAATACAGGGGTCTGAGTCTCCAGCTTCGTTATTCTGAAATCCCAAAAGAGGGATTTTACTCAGCTTGTTATTTACTAGCAGCCACCCAAGTCGTGTCGGCTGGCTGGGACTATCGCCGAAGCCACCCTTGGATCACGTGCCTATCCTTGATCCAGTCAGCTCGGGGAGCCAAGGTGAGGTGGTGAGCAAATCAGTCACTGCCCACTCAGCAGAGACTGAAAGGATGACTGGTAATGATCGATCACGCAGCAGGTTTGAGAGCATGTCACTCCATCATATTCAAGAGAAGTCAAGAGGAACAGTTTCTAAGTTGATTTATGTCCTACTCATGGGAGTAATGAGGACTTGAACCAGGGCCACGGGAGTTAGACAGAAAGAGGTATCAAGACGCATTTCAGAGAGAGGTTGACAAATCTTCATGACTGACTGGAGAGGTGTGGGGGAGAGAGAGTAGAAGACAGCATGAAGTCTGAGATGACTGCCAGCCTTCTTGCTGTGGCTACTGGGTAAATCCTAGCACTTTTCTTTGAGACAGAGAGCATAAAAGGAAGGGAGGTTAGTTTTTGGTTGTGCTTGGTGGATGGGAAAGGTGGGACAAGGTGAATTTGCCATGCCTGCGGGATACCCAGTAAAGATTAAAGTTGGAAGTTCAAATCAGAGGTTTGGGCTGGAGGTGCAGATCCGAGAGTCCCCATAATATGGCCGGAACTGCATCCATCTAGCACAGGCAGAGAAAAGTGAGCTAGGACTAAGCCCAGGGAAATACCAAACTTGACCATATGGACAGAGGAAAAACCAGGAGAAGAAAAAGAGAATAAGAGGAGTGGGGAAAGGTCATCTAATTTGTATTCTTTGCTGCCTTTGATTATATGATAATACCACGCACTATTCTATGCAGTGAGGACAGGGCAGCAGATGGACAGCCAAGGGTCCTACTCAGGGGCTTGCATTCTAAAGGGAGAGATAAGCAACAAAGTTATCACATCAATGGAGAAGAGACATTTCTTGACAGTCAGAAAAGGGAATTTTCCCCAGACTAGGTGACAGTATCTAATGTCAAAAGAGCTAGGATGAGGAATTAAAAGACGATGATGTTGGACTTGAAAATTAGTATATCAGTGCTGTGTTAGGCTGAATAACGCCCCCCCAAAGGTATCCAGGCCCTAATTCCCTAGAACCTATGAATGTTACCTTATATACAAAGGGTCTTTGCAGATGCCATTAAGTTAAGGATCTTAAGATAGGGAAGCTACCCTGGATTATGCAGGTGGGTCCTAAATCTAACCACGAGTGTCCCTGCAAGAGGGAGACAGAGCTACTACAGAAGATGAAGTATGAGATATGACAACAGAAGCAAGAGGCTGGGATGATACAAGAAAGGGTCATGAGCCAAGGAACCAAGTGGCCTCCAGAAGCTAGAAAAGACAAACAGATTCTCCCCTAGAGCCTTCAGAAGGAACATGTGTTGCCAACATCTTGACTTCAGCCCGGTGAAAGTGATTTAGGGCTTCTTCTGCAATATGGAACTATAAAAGAATAAACTTTTATTGTTCTACACCACCAAGTTTGTGGTAATTTGTTGCAGCAGCAATAGGAAACTAATACAAATGATGACTCAATCTTATTAAGAGAAATTTTGGTAGGGAAAAGGAAGAAGATATAGCCTGAAAGAAATTTGCAGTAGGATGGGAAGTGGAAGGTGCAGAAAAGGCTGTAGAGTGTCTATCTTTCAGGAAGTTTTCAAACATATTTTGTTTAAAGAGGACAATTAAGAGAACAAAAAGCATCAGAAGAGCTGAAGAGTTGATTAACCGATTAGCTCAATACTCGAAAATGGCAAGCCATTTGTGAAAGTACCATAACTTTTAGCTTATCTTAGAAGAGCTAAGCATTTAGGCAGTAGTTCAAGGGCTTCAAGAGTGACTCTGATACTGGAGAGGAGACCATGGCAACCCATCCCCATCCACAGACGCACATACCAGACCCAGAGCTCTTGTTCACCACAGAGACCAAAATATTTTGACACTGGGACCCAGAGTCCTGCACTGGGCACAGATCTTCTATCTCTCTATTAAACAGGAATCCATGAACAGTGAGGCACAGCCAACAGACAATGGTCTCATCTAGACGGTCTTTCATTTAGACGCTGATGTTCAGCATTTTACCTCCCCTCTCACGTTCAAAAAGAAGGACCACCAAAGCCAAAGTCCTTTGGAGTTATGAAGGATAGAAGGAATAAAGCTTCAGGAGAAGGGAGAAACATTAAAATCACACAAAACATGGAGAAGAAAAGCTCATAGGAGCAGCACCAGCCAAAAGATTGGACACAATAGGAAGAATCCAGCCAAAGGCCCACACTGAGTGGCAAAGGCATCCTTTCTTCATGCCAAAATGTTATATTTGAACTATTCCTGATGGAAAGCTTTCACCCTTAGAAATAAGGTAGGGCTAATATTAATTGAAGCTTTTTTTAATAATTTGGAAACACTAAGAAAGAGAGAGGATACAAGTTAAAGGAAACTTCAGGCTATGGCCTCATTGTGCTACTCACAATTCAACAACACAATGCAACTCCGCTGGGAAACCCTGATAGGCTTTACTGCAGCACTGTCTTGCACAGAAGACCCCCAGCAATGATCCCAAGTCGTCTTTTTTTTTTTTTTTTAAGTTTATTTATTTACTGGGGGGGGCGTGCAAAGATACAGGGAAAGAGAGAATCCCAAGCAGGCTCCTCACTGTCGTCTGCATAGAGCCCAATATGGGGTGCAATCCCACAAACCGTGATATCGTGACCTGAGCCAGCTGAGAAACTCCCTTATTCCTCCGCCAGGCAAGTGAGGCAGTGTCATATGTTTTTTTGTTAGGAATGTAATGCTAAGAAGTGAAAACGGGCATCTATTCATGACCTGGTAAAAAAGAGCTGTTAGAAGTTGGGAAGGAACTGCCAGAGGAGCTAAGATTCAGGATTTAACTCCACCTCCCCCTATGTTCTCTTTGTAAAGTTATCCCAAAGTAAGGCCAGCATCACTCTTTTAAGGTTGAAGGAGATTAAGACATTCAGAAATCAGATTGTGGGATTTATTCCCATTGTGAGTGCTGACTTCTAGTATCAGCCTTTTGTTCTGCATGACAGCTCTCATCTTGCAAACTAGCAAGATTCTTGAATTTGGCAAGGATCCTGCTCTGTGAAGCATTTTCAAGTTAGAGTTTTTAGCAATGCCACATTTCTCTAAGCCCTTAATAAAGAAAAGGTTGCAAGGGCGAAAGAAGCAATGGAGTTCTCACCTACTAGCATAAAACAACTTCCCAGCTGGCAGGTGCAACACGTCCAGGGTGATCACAGTCTTTGAGTTACCAAAGGATTTTATCTTTTTCTTTAAACCTCTTTACTCTACCAAGTAACTATGATAGCTAAAACATAATTATCTATTTCCCCCTTTTGCTCGATTCATTTAAAATGGCATTTTCTAGAGACGCCTGGGTGGCTCAGTGTGTTAAGCGCCCGACTTTGGCTCAGGTCATGATCTCATGATTCGTGAGTTCGAGCCCCGCGTTGGGCTCTGTGCTGACAGCTCAGAGCCTGGAACCCGTTTCGGATTCTGTGTCTCCCGCTCTCTGCCCCTCCCCTGCTCACTCTCTGTCTCTCTCTCCCTCAAAAATAAACAAACATTAAAAAAAATTTAAATAAATAAAATGGTATTTTCTATTTGTATATGTGTGATTACATAAAAATGCAATTATTACATTTCTTGATATGTTCTATAACCTATACACCGAGTGAGACCCAAGAATGCCTTCAAGAGAAATAAAGGATACTGCTGTCATTCTCCATACATTTTCCAGGAGTAAGTAAGAGTAGAACAGATAATTACAAATACGGAAGAAGAAGCATCACTTTGCCAATGGTGCAGAGAGCCTACAATTATGTGCAATTCCCTACTTAGACTTTTTCGTTATGCTGAACATTGAAACAAAGATAATGATTGGGAGGAGAAAAGGGAAAGGAGGAAACTGAAACACTGAATGTACGGAGTTCATTTACATGAAGATGTCGCCTCACCCTAAGGGGGCAAGCAAGAGTCTGATAATCCCACGGGCACCCTATTGTCATTTTTTTTTTTTTAAACCATGGATTTGGGATCCTTATAAATGTTCCTTATTGTTGTGAAGTCAAGAATGGTTTCTCCTGCTCACAAAACATGATCACTTTCTATTGGTAGTTTTTAGTGTTCTGACTGGTTTTGCCTATCTGGAAAAGATACATCTTCAACCATTGGAAATAAATCTTTTTCTTCTCTGGCAAGTCCGTAATATGATCCTTTTCTATCAACTGACAGCACCATCAGATAAGTAGACATGCCTTGCTTGGTTAGAAGTATGCTGAGATTTTTAGCAGGAGCAAGAATATAGTTAGAGACCCAGATTAAGACAGGTTCAGCACACCTTAAAAATTTTCAGTTCTGTCCTGGAGGTATCCTCTTGAGCCCCAGTTTGACTATGGGACTCATTCAGGGCTGACATCCTTCCAAATCAGGTGTCTCAGGAAATGGAGAGAGGAGGCCTTTAAGACGGGCTGCAGCAAGTGAAGTTTAGATGAGACTAGATGGGTGCAGCGTTTTGGTCTCTTGAGATTCTCAGGGTCTTCTCCAACCCCTCAAACGAAAGATGAGTTTCCACCAGAATGAACTGGGGAGGGGGAGGCAAATCTGAAGATGAGCAAACCATAGTGCCACTCAGAGGCATCAGAAACTAAAGTCTGAGGGGCGTCTGGGTGGCTCAATTGGTTAAGCAGCCGACTCTTGATTTCAGCTCAGTCCATGATCTCATGGTTCATAAATTCAAGCCCCACATTGGGCTCTGTGCTCACAGAGCAGAGCCTGCTTCAGATCCTCTGTCTTCCTCTCTCTCTGCCCCTCCTGCACTCACACTCCTTCTCTCTCTCAAAAATAAATAAATGTTAAAAAAAAAAAAAAAGGAAAGAAACTCTAAAGTCTAAGATTCTGCAATAGCACAGTTGTTTTTTTTTTTTTTTCTTATTCCCTTTCATCACTTGTGAGTAAAATGTAGAACAGGAGAAGGGGAATAACAGTTACACTACCTAGAGTTGTATGGCATTTTCTATTTTTCCCCAACTTTTATTTTTTTAAACTGTTTTATTTTATTCTTTCAGCAATCTGTGATATAAATAGAGCCAGTATTATTATCTTTATTTCTGAGATGAGAACAGTGAGGCCCAGAAAGGGGAAGTGACCTCCATTAAATCATGCAGTGACTCAAAGACGGCCCAAGGAATAATACCCAGTTCTGCTCTCATTTAATCTAAAACAGTTACCCTACTGGCTTTAAACATCCCTTTCCTCCTTCGTTTTTGGTGGCGGTTCTCTTTTGAAACGATCCCTCGCCAACTGTAGAGTGAAGACGGATCCATGTTCAGAGTTGCAGAGAACTGTTGTTTCAAGGCCCCCCAAGGGGCCTGTTTCCATTGCTTACCTGCAAAGCCAATGTTTGAACCTGTGACGGAAGTCCCTTAGAGGCATCTGTTGGGATTGCTCCCACCCGAGACGGCTGTAATTAGCTCTGCTAACAACTGTGATTGAACAGGGCTTGTTGTAGTCATTGTTCACTGACAGGCACAGAAAAGAGCCACATCTCAGCAAGTGGTGTTCTAAATGGTGTTTCCTGCTTGGTTAAACTCACATACGGCACTTGTCAGGGATGCTATTCCCAAACTCGGCTAGCAGCAGGCAACGTCATTGCCAACACCTTCCAGAGCCCATGGAGAAGGCCATGACAGATTCTCAGGGAATGCACTGCCACGCAATGGGAAAGACTGTCTCTATTTGACCTTGCCCAGGATCTGGCTGCCCCTCCTTCTGATGGAAAACACAGGTGTGGCCTGGCATGATTAAGGGAAAAGGTAGTCTTTGTATTCCTGATCCTAAAGACTCCCACAGTTTAAGATCTCCCCTTTGAGAACACTTGTAAGCGAAAGTTCTAATGTGTGGTACATTCGGCCCATGCTTTTCTGAGACTGTGCTCTTATTAGAAGCAAAACAAAATGCTGCTTATGAACACCTGCTGGTGAGCACCAAGCCAAGAGGCAGCGTGGGCGTTGGATGAGAGGTGTTGCCCTGGCAGTAAATCTAAGTTGCTCACACCAAAGTAAGGGTTTCTAGGGAAGCTATCTGAGCGAGAGGCAAATACTTAGTCATTCAGAGTAGGCCATAAAGGAGTGCTTCTTTCCAACAAGGGAAGGTCTGATTCCAAAGAGCTTAAAAAATGGTTAGCATTTCTCTCTTCAATCCATCCTTTTATTCACAATATATATTTCTTTGTTAAGAAATAGGAGGCTCTGTAATCAAACCCTTGTTGACAAGTTGTTAAAGAGCTACAATTTATCTGCTTGGTGTTACTTCAACAATAGTTTTTGCATTATGATTCTAAGTCACTTAATAAAAGAGTACCCAGGCCCTGGTGTGGTCTAAAATACTGGAAGCTTTGGTGGCTCAGTCGGTTAAACGTCCAGCTCTTGATTTCAGTGCAGGTCGTGATCTCACGGTCTTGACATTGAGCCCTGCATCCCAGCTCTGTTCTGAGAGTATGGACCTTGCTTAAGATTCTCTCTCTCCCTCTTTCTGCCCTTCCCCTATGCTTGCACAGGTGTGCTTATGGGCACACACTCTCTCAAAAAACAGAACAGAATGGGGGTGCCTCAGTGGCTCGGTTGGTTAAGTGTCTGACTCTTGGTTTCGGCTCAGGTCATGATCTCACAATTCATGAGTTTGAGCCCCTCTGCTGACAGCACGGAGCCTGCCTCAGATACTACCTCCCCCCCACACTATACCCCCCCCCCCTCCCCCCCCCCCCCGCCACCAAGTAAATAAATAAAAAAGAAAAGAAAAGAAAAAATAAAATAAAATAAAATTGTGTTGTATGTATCTTGTGTCTTCTTACCTACTCCCCAACACCACCAAGTTTTAAGATTTGACTTCTTAAGCATTTCCTATAATCGGTCTCCTTGTTTCAGTGCTCACTGCTATTGCCGCCATAGTTCAAGGATTTATCGTCTCTTACCTAGGTACTGCAAAAGCCCAGTCTCCTAAATGGTCTCCCCTGCTCAATGGCCTCCCACCCCATCTCCCATCCATCTTATCATCACCTCCAATTATCCTTCCAAATCACAGGCCAAATCGGATCACTCACAAACCCATCATGGCTCTCCAATGCCCACAGAAATGAAGACCAAACTAGAGAATTCAGCATAAAAGCCCTGCATCTAGCCTCTATATAGTGTATCATTCATGTATCCTAATTCCTACTGATTCCAGATAAATTACCCTTGCATTAAAAAACCATCATTTCGCATCTTGGAGCCTTCCATCTTACAAAATCACCCTTCTGTTTCAATTCAATTGCAGCTTCCTCCAGGAAATTTTCCACCCTTTCTTCCAACCCAAATCAATCACTGTCTCCTCCAAGCTCATAAAGCACCATAGATATGTGTATATATGGTTTATTGAGATATGAGTCACATACCATACAATCCACCCATGTAAAGTGTACAATGTGATGTTTTTTAGTACAGACTTGTGTAGTCATCACAATTTTAGAACATTTTAATCACCCCAAAAAGGAATCCTGTACCCATTAAGAGTGCCTTCCCATTTGTCCTCCCCCCGCCCTACGCAATCCTAATCTACTTTCTATCTCTATAGATTTGCCTATTCACAAAGCTTCATGTAACTGGAATCCTACGATATGTGGTTCTTTGTGACTGGCTTTTCTCATTTTACACATTTTCCAGAGTTCATCCATGTTTTAGCACACATCAGTACTCCATTCCATTTTATTGTTAACAGTCCGACGTATGGATACACTGTTTTATTTATTTTTTAAATTAATGACATTTGGGTTGTTACAACATTTTAGCAATTATAATGCCTCATGTAGACTTTGATTGTCATTTAGTATGTATGGCTTAGTACTAGAGGGTTTTCATTTGTTTGGCCTGGGTCTGTTTTATCACTTGATGATAAACTCCTATGGACAAAGAACATTATTTTCATTCCGTAATCTCATATGCCAAGTATTCAATAAATGTTTGAAAGATGGATAAATGGGCAGATATCAGAGGTTTTTACTGTCAATTATAACACAAGGTACTCCAAATAAAAATATTAGAGTGGAAGCAGTAATAACACAAGGAGAGTCCCCATAAATTTACCCAGTAAATTATAACAAACACAGGTGGTTCTTAAGTAAACTTTAATCTTGGCGCTATTTCCTGGAACTCCACACATGGATCCTACAGTTGATTTTTTCATGGAAGCAGTTCCTTTGTTAATAATAGTGGCAAAGTAGGTAAACAGAAGCCTGGAAGATGCTAGACTTTTTCTCCTAAATGGACTCCACGGTGTTTTCTTGTTGCTCTTGGCTTGTCTGAGTTTATTATTATCGTCTGTCTAGGACAGTGGTTCTCCACCCTGGCTGACCATCAGAATCCCCTGTGGAGCTTTACAAGATACAAATTATTTGGGTCCCGCCTCCCAGAGTATGATTCTAAGCTTGGGTAGGGATCCAGGTTCTAAGAGCTATAAAGATGCTTCTGATGCATAGCCAATTGCAAGAATTCCTATATCAAAAGTTGCCCTGAGGTTAAAAGAATTAATCATATAAAGGATGTATAAGCACTTGACTCCTAGAGAGTATTTTACTCATCCTGGGATCATGCCCATTAATACTACCTAACATTTATAAGGCACTTTTTATTTGGAAAGAGCTTTGCAGTCATTTTTTCTTAGCTAGGCTTGCATGCTGGGTGACCTTGTACAAATCACATAATCCCTTTGTGTCTTAAACTTCCTCAAATGTAAACTGTTGGCAGTAATACTGACCCACCCTCAAGGGGTATTGTGGAGACTAATGGGGGCTGAAAGGCACTCAGCAAACAAAAATGTTACATGCATGCTTATTAGACAGGTATGAAGACCTAGTCACAGTCTTTTAAAATGAAACAAATTCCAAAATAAACCCAAGCCTTTCCTGCAATCTTCATCATCATCTCAAAGATACTTTCCCAACACCAAAGTACAGTAGTTCTCCTTTTCCAGCAAGACTAATAAAGTGACATGATCTATACTCACAAAGATAGAGCTAATCATGGCAGCAAATATGTCAAACAGCCCTGAAGTATAGTTGTTAACCTTCTCATTTATCATTCATAGTGCAATTTAGAGATTGTATCTAAAAAATACACTCTTCTGAAAAAGATTCTTAGAAAAAATTCATGCGTGTTCACACAAGATTGTAAGCTGATGCTTCATACTCACTGTTGATGTTAAGCCTGAAGGTGCTTTCTAGTTTGCTGGTTGTTTTTTCCATGGCTATATTTAGCCTCTTCTCATCCTCCCCCACGTGGCTGAAAGAATATATGGTCAAAATGAGACTTTGAGACCTAGCTCAAGTTGGGGATCGGTGAGAACGGGAGGCAGAGGAAGAGTTTCTAACCTTGGAACCAAAGACAGGTCTTGCAAGGATGGTGACCCACAACTAAGAACTCATTTGTAATATATTTTCAGGTTCTTGGAAAAGGGAGTCAGAAAACAGCCATAGTTTTCCCTTTTTCCATTTTGCTTTGAAAAGGCCACAAAACTTTCAGGGGCCAGGTCCAATTACATATTCCAATTCATTTGCAAGTGAATAGTTTCTTTGACTCTGAATAAGAATTAGTGCCCTCATGCCCACCACAGCTGATTTGAGCTATGAATTCTAAGCAAGCATGACCTTTCTGGGGACACTCGACCTTGGCTATGCTCTTTTCTCTTTGGACTTCTGAGAGATTGGTTGTATTTCCAAGGGCAGTTGTCTGCTTTAGTTAAGCTCAGAACCTGTTAACAATTAAATTCTATCAAACAAATATTTACTGAGTACTTATACCTGAGGATAATACTGTAGTGATTACTGCAGAGGCCATGAAAAGTACCTTGAGATGCTATAACTCAATGACCTTGGGTCCTTTACCCAGGACAAGACCAACAACCTCCCCACAAAGACTCCCAGGGTTTAGTCAGCTGACATGCCTGTTTCCAGATGCATCCTAAATTGGCCTTCACCAGACATCAAGATGAAATGTCATTAACTTCTCACACAGTATTTTGCTCCTTGCAATATCCCATTAGACCTTGTTCAGAATTCAGAAGCTCCTGTGAAAAGAGCCTCAGTCTTATTGGTTGGGAAAGTTATCTACTGCGCATAGTTTTTGTTTTTTAAACAAGGTTAATTCTGGCATGTTTTGGCCTCAATCATCTTTGAGAGGTTCAGCATTTTTGCGGCACATCTTAAGAAGAGAAAGAACCCACATTAGCTTCAGTTTTAATAGTTAGGAGAAATTAATGCTAATACATGCCTTCAATGGGATTCACTTAGGTATCCTGAACACTTTCTTCCATCAATATGGAAAGTCCCCAGATGTATGTATTGTGGATTTTTCCTCTGTAAAGAGATGCAAATGGTTACAATCAGTTGTATGATTTCCTCTGAGTCTTTCAAAGTTCTGTTTTCTCTGTATCTCAAGGTAAGCATCCCTGCTTTGCAGATCTAGAAGCCAAGACAACATGGATTAGTTTTATCACTTTCCTCAGTGAAACAGAGACCACCTTGTCCCAGCCCATAGCTCTCCTACAAAGCACAGGAAAAAGTTATGGCATTTTAAGAGAGAAGAGAAATCAGATACAGTTTTCTGGTCCAGGGCTTGTTTTCTTTATCTTTCACATAGAATCCTTAAGATCTTAGATGAAATTTAATGATCCTTACATGTTAACTTTACTTTCTTTCAACTTCTTTAAGAAATAAACAAACAAAAAAACATGGAAAAACACTTAACCACTTATTTGTGGATCTCTCTATAACCCGGGGCATAAAATACAATCCGGGCAAAGCCAAACAAGGCACTAGAGGGTTGAGAGACAAGGAGAATGTTACGCATTAGATATAGGATTTTGAAATAATTCCGTTTTAGTGGTTTCCTGTTTTTCTTCACATATAGGGTCAACAGTGGCCTGTCATTTGTTGCAGGTATTTAGGTATTTGCTCTAGAGGAAGACTTCTCTGACTGATCACAGACAGGAATTTTCCAAACAAAAAACAAAACAAAAAAACCCACTCTTCCATAATACCAGATCAATGAGAAGTGCCCTATTTCACAAATGTTAAAATTTTCAGTTTTAATTTTTATGTCACCTAAGTTTTCTCATCTCACCCACCCCTTGAGGGCATCTCTTTATTTCTTTATAGGAAGATTTAAATAAGCAATCGGTTTCCTTTCTAAGCATTTTTGGATTAACAATAATACTTCTCTCACTTGTATTTTAGCCCAGATGATTAAACAGTAAAAATGCTAATTAGTAGCCTGTATCTGAAGAGAAAAAGCTATTTCTTAATGGGCGAAATTCAAGCTGAGATGGAGACCTCATAGGGCACTACAATAAACAGGTTGGGTTGCATGCTAAGGGGAAAGGATTAGGGACCGAATTGACCAACTCCAGAGAGAGATTCTGGCTTAGTGGAAACACTAAGCTGAGATCCGAATATATTAAAGACACTGACAACACTAAAGTTATCAAAATGCAGACATTTTTATCAATCGTAGAGCACAATTTGTCTTTGTCTTTCTTACTGACCTGCAGCTGACTTTAGAAATAAAATAAATTACATGTTAAGAAATTAATTTTATTTTTCTTCCATTTGCTTTTCCTTTCTGGAAAGACATTGAGCCAGGGTGGAGGGCATATTATTAGATGAGCATTGTGAATACAATGTCCAGAATCTGCACCCTTCTTCCCACAAACACCTATGAGGAAGTCAAAAGTCCTACTTCCAAATTCCACATCTGTCAGTTATGAGCTCCATAATGGTTGGCAAGTCTGAATTTCCAAATGCATTAGTTTTCTCATCCACTGAAGGAGGAAAAATAATATGTATCTCGTTGGAATGCTGTGAAGGTTAGAAAAACCAGTGTATGAGAAAACATCTGGAGACTAAGTGTATATTAGCACTCAGTGCGTGTTAGAATAATGAGGGAATGGAAGAAGTCAGAGAGGAGTCGAGCTCTCATTGCCCACAGGCTAAAATCTATATATTTAGCCGGGCATTCAGTGTGCTGGAAAATCTGCTTTCTCCTCACCAGCCCTTTTTTGACAAACGTCCTGCTGTAGTCAAACATTCTCCAATACACTTTGAATGTGCCCACCTTCCTTGCTCTGGCATTCACACCACCCTCAGCCTCTCTTTGCCAAAATTCTACCCATCTCTCAAGGGTCTCAAATGCCACTGTCTCCAGGAATGTGAGGGGACTCACCTTCTCCTCCTCTAAACCCTGGTCCTTGCTGGCTAGAGCACTCCTGGAGACACCATCCACAAAACGCTTACTGCCCCAGCAGACTCCCTGCACGTCAGGGACCACGTATACAGTACCCCACACACTGTGGTACCTTGCCAAGGAGAGGTGCTGAATAGACCCGTGATTGAATAAATACATGATTTCTCACCCTGCCCCTGTTGTGCGCTTGGACAAAACACTTTGCCTTCAGTCTCAGTTGCCTCGGCTGTGAACAGAGGATAACAGCATGGATATACTCCCCAGGTGTGCTATGAAGAATAAACCAATGACTGAAAAGCAATTTGAAAATGTAAAATGAAATGCTATATATAAATGTTACATAATCAAAATCATTTCCCTCTGTATTATGGTTTATTTGGCTTTATATCTTGGAATCCTTTGTGGGTTTCAGAATCTCACAGATGCAAAACCAGCCACATTAGCACCTAAATTCTCTTGGGTAATAAACGATTGTGTGTATTATAGCTCACGGCTACTTTTCCCTGGCATACTTACACATGAATCTGTCATAATTTGGGGCATTCATAATAACTAATGATACAATTCATTTCTTAAGGATAATCCATTCTTTTCCTTCTTTAGCCAGTTACTGTTCCCACATGGCTGCCTCAAGGGAACTAACTTTCATTAAACCCCAAATCCAGATGATGAGCACACTGTCTGGAAGCCCAAACTGAGGAGGTTATAGTCGTAGACTTGGAAGGGGTTTGGAGTTTTGAAGCACTATTTGTTTTCTGTGGCCATTTTTGTCCCGAATTCTGAATCTGTCACTCGCTTTATTGTATGTTACCAAGTGCTCAATGCAGCCTAATTGAGGTACCAGGCAAGACTGGATTAGCCCTTTCCGTAGGAAAACAGGCAATGCTAGTCGCAAATACTATTACTAAAAGAGGCTTCTGACTTTTAGTCCATAGAAGAATATAAATCTTAGAACGGTCCTTCCACATAGATAGCAACTCTGAGGAAGGAGAGACAGTAGCAACGTTAGGGGCTGATTGTGAGCATCAAGTGAGTAATTAGATGGAAAAGTATGGAACAGCGCAGGACATATAGTGAGTGTCAATAAATATGAGGCATTGTTATTATCAGCAGAAGGACCACTATGAGCCCGGCCCTGTGCTAAGAGTTACACAGAGATTCTTGCTTGAGATTCCTAATAAGCTAAGCAGAAAAAACTCAACATTCTTCACCGCCACCCCAATTATCTCAGAGAAGCTAAGCACCTTGTCCGAGGTCTCAAAGTTAGAAAGCAACGGAAAGGAAATAAAACCTTCAGTCGATCATGTTTCTTCAGCCCATACTGTTTGTCCTGTTTCTCAGAACACCCTGCTGTTCTTATTTTTAACTTAGGTTGGGAGTCTGTTTTTCCTTCTTGAGTACATGACCCTCCCTTTCCAAATTCCTCAGTGTTACTCATTCTGAAGTTTTAAAATTAACGGTATTTTTTAATCTCTTCTGGTGGCCTTCTGACCAATGTGTGTAGTTTTATGTACCAGGCCATCTTCCTTAGATCATTCTAGCCTTTCATCAGAGTTGTCCTCACATGGTGACATCCACTTTTAACAAGTTCAGTGTAGATTTTTTTCCAGGGCATGCATGAGGAAATCCCAAGTTTGTGTACAACAGAGGCTTCCCTTTCCCACACATTTCTGTTATCACATTTTTCCTTGGTTGGACCTGAGGCAATAGAACTTTGACAGGGGGTGCCTGCATTATCATTTAAACACATGAGATATCATTGTTTTGTGGGGGGTATCACCCTGGCTGCAGACATTGTGCCAGAGCAATCTCTCTGTTACAAAAAATAGCTCCTAGTTGCGGACAAACTAACACCATACTTGAGTTTGCAAAATCACCTACGAGATATTTTGTCCTCCCTAGGGGAATTAATATTTCAGAGTGCTTTATCATGAGTTATCTCTTCTTTCTGTGAAATTAATCAGAAGGATTGCTGTTTTGTAGTTGGAAAACTCAGGTTAATGGCTTGCCTGTAGTCCTAGAACGAACCTATGGCATGGCTGGTATTAGAATCTGCTGCTTCTGATTGCATTTCTTTGCTAAGGTCTTTAGCTCAGCCTGTTCAATTTCTGAATAATTTTCAAAGTGAATACATGATGAGAGAGGTGGTGGAAACGGAAAATAGGGAAAAACACTATTCAGTTGAGCAAAGCTCCCAAAACAAAGAACAAGGACAATCAAAGAACAAGGTAATCAAAGAACAAGGACTGTGAGGACCCTTTTCCATCATTTCCATTTATGGAATAAAAGGACAATAATCCAACGAGATTAAAATGAAGAGAAATTCCAAGTGTAGAGAGGAACTGTTCAGACCACACTGTTTTCCTGTTTCAACATCATTTTGTTCTCCTTTTCAACAATCACTACTGCTATAAATGGCATGAACTGGCAGTGCTTTTTAACTGCTGTCACAGTGTCCCCCTTAAGCCGCTAAACAGAGTGGGTCAATTCTGCCACTGCTGTTTTATGGAGAGGAAGCAGGGGTAAACAGAGGTTAAGTGACTGCCAGGAGCACTCACAGCTCAGATTAGAACCCAGGGCTCCTATCAGTCACATCCTGCTGAAATTTACAAGGCTCCAAAATGTTGTTTCAGTGTCAGAGATGGGTGACAGTGCCTGAAGGGAAATTTGCTCACCATCCACAAAAGGACCAGCCCAGCTTCCATGGCCTCAACTCAGTCTTCTCATTCCCAAGCCATTCCACAAACTTCTTCATCCTTTTGAAGGAAAGACATTGTCTTCACTGAAATAGGTTAGTACTAAGCAAGTGTCTTCTGTGTCTAGATTTCCCTGGTTTTCTGTTTATTTCATACAGATAGGACTACAATGAGTTCTTATGCAAGTAAATCTCATTTTTTTCCCTTGTAGAATATGGGGACAGCCCAAACTCAAGAGATCACTGGGAGAATGACAGCCAAAGGATTAAGTCTGTGTCAGAGTGACAAACTCT
The DNA here is from genome assembly GCF_023721935.1 of Panthera uncia. Lineage (NCBI taxonomy): Eukaryota > Metazoa > Chordata > Mammalia > Carnivora > Felidae > Panthera > Panthera uncia. The sequence continues at coordinate 21,126,209 of NW_026057577.1, read as the reverse complement.
TATCAAACACCAATTACAAAAGAAGATGGTATGGAAATACGAATGTAGTCTAGATGTGCTGTCTCTAAATGCCATCCACTCTATAAAGGAAAATTAAACCAGTTACTTGTCTGAAAACCCATGGCAATTATGTCTGTATGGAACAAAGAGATGGAAAACCCTGGAAATCAGGACATGGAAGTCACCCATCTAGTTCTTATTTCCTAAAAAGAAACTTCCTATTTCCTTGTTTCATCATCTAACACAAATACTATAGCATGTACAGTCAACAGCCAATGTTTAGCTCCTATTACCAAGGTGATTTTTAAAATAATCACTAGCATCTGTGAAAAACCTTCACAGGGTGTTAACATGATAAACACTGTTGGCAAACTTTTCCTCTAGTTATAGACAGGAGTTGGGGGTTGGGGTGGGGTAAGGAATCCAAGGAAATATACTTTTCCCCTTATCTTCCAACCCCAACCTAGGCAGAGATCTGGTGTATATTCCATTCAGTTGGTCTACAACTCATTCCTTGTGGGCAAAGGCCATTCTCTCAAGCCAGTCAGCAGTATGGTAAACAACTGTTTACCATGGAATGGGTTGGACTCCCTTGGCTACACCAGTCCTTTGATTCACTAAATGAGTAATTTCTGCAATCCAAATAGGTTTTTAAGGCCAGTAAGGACTGTCCAGAGCCTGATTTTCTTGCTTGACAACCTGTCTTAGGGACCTTTCCCTGCTGAGACAGGGAGCTGAATAGACACAAGTTGAAACTCAAACCAGGCCAGAGAGCCCACCTCAGAGCTGTAGCCTTCCCTGCTGCAGTGGCCATTTCAATTCCTTTCCAGCTACAGGCCTTTTGCCTTCTTTCTTGCCAATGACCCTCATCAGGAGGGTCAAGCAGCTACCGAAATAACACCTGTAATGGTCCATACTCCCTCACGCACAAGAAACTAAAACCTTCAGGACTTGTGAATCTGAGGGAGCCAATGGTCAGTGATGAAGGTGTCAGGGCACCAGAAAGCTTGGCCCTTTTCCTACTACGCATAAGTTCATTTTACTAACACGGTTTGAGTGCCTACCTATGCCAGGTGCAGTTCCAGGCAACCATTGGCCGCTCAGCACCCAAAGCTATGGGTCTACAGCTTGCTAACATTCTAGGCCTCAGCCTGGAAAGCAACACCCAACCCCGTTGCTTTTTGACTCTATACCTACAGCTCCGTGTATGTGTATACTTCAGCCAAGGTAAGGGCTTAAACACAGGGTGAAGGGCATCCCTGCCAACAAAAGGAGAAGTGACCGGGCCGGCCAGGAAGGGCAGAGCCCACAGAGCCTACTCAGAGGGGCTACTGAGCTGCGACCAACCAGAAAGCTCAGGATCCTCCGGTGCCCGCCGCTAGGGAGGTCTCTGGGCTCGGTCCAGGAACATCCGAAGGAGCAGGGGACGACAGCGTGCATTGGGGGCACTTGTGGCTCGCTTGGAGGCGTTCCTGCTCGCGAGGATTGGGCGGCCCTGGCCCTCTGGCGGACCCAAGGAACAACAGCAGCAGGAGCCATGCTACGGAAGTCCCCCGACAAAGCAGCCGACCCTAGGTTGGGTATCGAGGCCTCCGGCGCCGTCTAGCGTCCGAGCCTCCCTTTCGCCCCCGGGCTCTGCCCAAGCGCCTCAGGCACTTTGGGCCGGGAAGGGGGCCTAGGTGCCCGTAGGCTTCCCTCCTGCTGCTGCTGTTGGTATGAAAGCACGGCTGAGGAGGGGACGTGTAATGAACTTTCCAGGAGGTCCGCAGAGTCGGAGTTTTGTTTTGAAGATAACCACCAAACCGCAACCAGAACCTTTTCCAGGGAGCCCGGAGCTCCCAGTTCCGGGCCCGGGCCTCCAAAGGTGACTGGGTGAGGCGGCCCGGGACTCACCCTCTTTGGGTCTCGGTTTCCTCGCTGGGGCTCCTTTGGGGACGCCAAGTTCGGCGCCTCCCGCGGACACCAGGTGTGGGCGTTGTCAATCCGGAGTCGGTCCGCGCTGCGGCTGGGCTTCTCGCTTCGCAGCGCGCCGACACGCTGCGGCTCTTGGGGCTCTGGACTGCCCCAGACCTCTCTAAGGCAGGGGCCTTCCGGGGCCGCCACTTCCCTCCCGAGGCGCCCGGGTCGCGGGGCAGCTACCCCGACAGCACCAGCCCGTAGCCCAGGCACCCCACCGCAGCCAACTTCCCCGCCGCCAGCGCGTCTCAGATCCAGCCCTCAGCCGCGGGCGATTGGACGGCGGCAGCGGGGCGGAGCCGGGCGCTCGGCACTGCCCGCGGCCGCCCGGATTCCCGGAGTCGCCGCAATTGGCTGCGGGCTCCGCCAGTCACGCGCGGAAGGCGCCCCGCCCCGCCGGGCTGGCCCAGGGCTGGCTCCGCCCCGCCCGCCGCGCGGCCCCGCCTCCCTCCAGAGCCGGGTAGCCTCAGCTCCGCGGTCCGCCTCATTCGCTAAGCTGGTCCACGAATTGTCAACGCGTTCGGGCGGCTGCTGAGCCGGGGCGCCCGCCGGGCTTGTCGTGCTCCCTCGGAGGTGCCTTCCCGAACCAGTGTGCCGGGTCCGCTAGGGCCAGAACGGTCGCCGGTTCGGGGCAACTTGGGATTCAGGACCCTCTGCAGGGGCGTCGGTTTGTGATCGGGACTCGGCGAGGAGGGTGAGTGGCCGCGCGCAAGGCGAGCGGCTCCTCTTGGCGCTGTTCGGCGAGCGGGGGGACTGGACGGGTCCTGGCGGGCGTCGGTGCGTCGGTCCTAGCTTGGCGGCTGTGGGGAGGTCAGGGCCAGGCGGGATTTACTCCTTGCTGGTATCCCCGCTCCCGAACTTGTTTCGGAGAGTCGCAACTCGGTCCGGGACGCGGCTCTGCGTTCTCACGAACTTGGCATGTTGTAATTGCCATCATTAGGTGGGGCCTGGGGACGCGTCCCTTGGCCCTCTGCGGCGACGACACGCGCGCTGGGGGCGGCCTCGGTGCCCTGTCGTGTACGGGCAACAGTTCCTAGATGGCTTGCGGACGGGTTTCTGAAAAATTAACCAGCGCCAGAGGCGGTGCGGCGCGACAGTGTCCTATCCGTAGCCTGAACCAGGGACCATCGTGTTCGGGGTGGGTCTTGAGCGGTCAGAGAACTTAAGCGACCATCTAGGTTCTGTAACAGGGGCTTCAATGCTTTGCAATTACTGAAAGGAATTGACAGCATGGATATTAAACTTTGGTAAAGTAATTACTTTCTATTAGCACTTGTATCCGCATCCCTCACGAGGTGCTCGGACCTCCACATCACCTGCAAGGTGTGTCGGAAAGACTTCGTTAGGACCAGGCGGGGAGCTGCTGTCTGTCCCAGTGCAGGGAGCCTGGGAGAATCCAAGACGAAACCGTGAAAGGGACCACCAGGCTGGTCGGTTGGTGTGTGTTTTACGTGTTGAAGTTGTGACAGGAACTGACAACAGGATTCAAGGTTAAATTTGACACTTCGTTTGTGACCCAGTCTGGGATATTTTTTCTCTGTTTTAATGATAAGGGTTAAAAGCAGCTGGTTTTTCTGACGGCAGTTGCATACATGTCCTTTATATTATGTGTGGACCAAATAGAATTAAATGTAATATTTCCTTGTCATTCTTATTTGATGTGAATGAGAGCTTCCGGAGTGTACTAGAGACTTGGAAACACAATTTGGGGGAAAAATTGTCTTTGAAAATATACCAGAACGTTGAGATATATAACTATTCATGCTTGAATATGCATATGTAGATGTGCGTGTGTGTGTAAAATTGATGGGTGAATGAGATAGAAATATATGGAGGGGGAAACAGCCTTGAACTTGCCCTGGGTGGAGAGATGGACGCTCTGATCTACGGAGTGTATGATCAGTGTGTGTGTGTGTGTGTGTGTGTGTGTGTGTGTGTGTGTGTGTGTGTATGCATGTCTGAATCTGCTTGGTCTGTCTGGGTCAGTGTATGTCCATGAACTTTACGAGCATTTAGTTCAATACCACTCGGTGCAGATTCTGAGTTCCTGTTTTACAGCCCAGCAGCCAGCCGCCAGCCGGCCCATCTGTTAAAACATAATATGTACGCTTAAGTCACTTCATTTGGATCACTAGGGTGGAGTGTGGGTAGGGGGCAACCCTTAGTAGGAACAACATGCTACAAACAAAGACTGCCTCTCAAGTTCTATTTTCATTCTGTATTCAGCCTGAACTTGTGATTTTGGTGAGGGAGAAAAGGAGTGTTTGACTCTTCGGGAATGGCAAACTACATTTTGTGAAATAATTACAGTCGTGGTTTGGGGAAAGAGAGTTTATAAGAGGAAAAAAAAAATTCCTGTAGAAAAGAAATGTGTTTGTCACATTACCATGCAACACTGGTTTACTGCTTTTCACTGGCATGTATATCAGGAACTGTTTTCTTTTGCTTCTTAAGAGAATGCATTAAAACTGAATTGTTCTGCACCAAAAAAAAAAAAAAAATCCTTAATAGACGTAAACAGAGCTTTATTGCAGAGGCTATTTAATCTACCAGAGTTAAGACTGGCTTAGTAATTCTAATGAAACATGTTTTTAGGAATTTATAACCTGGATATAAATTCATATTCAGCCTAATCACTGGTTGCAGTGGTTCACAATTTATAGTTGAAGAAATAATAAAAAACCTTTATCACAAAAATTCTGATGACTAAAAGGGTATGGGAGGAGTAAAACAGCTTAATAAGTTCCTGCAGCTAAGTGACTGATACTTAAAAAAACTATAAATTTCCTTAATAACGTAATTACTTTTGGTGACAAAATAAAGGCATAGTTTTGAGAAGGCTAATTGATATTTTTGCCAATAATTTTATGCTCATAATTACATTTAAGAATGGTGTTTATTATTAATGTGGGCAGAATAAACTGGCATGGTTCTTAACTCATCACAAGAAGTATTGTTTTTATTTTTATGGTACTTAAAATATTTTGCAGAAAATATACATATCTCGAATCTGTGAGTGTCTTTTAAGTTTCTCATGCACTACAAAAACAAAATAATTCTCCTGCCTTGATATGGATCATCTGAATCAACTTAGAAATTCAGTTTGTGGGCTGAACTCTGTTCTCTAAGATTTGATTCAGGAGTGTGGGGTGGGGTTCAGTTATCTGTATTTTGAACAAGCACCCCCTCTCCTCGAGTGATTCTGACGTCAGGGATCCCCTCACCGTATTTTAAGAAACACTGGCATGGTATTTATGATATAACAGAATGACCCTAGTCTGTGAGGTCATTTAACAAGTAATTGTTCTGATATTTCCAGGTGGCATTTACCAGCCTTGTGAAATTTATAGGCAACACTCTAATACTCTGTCCTCAACAATGGCACCTTTTGTCCTGTATTCAGGAGTGTTTAGAATCCTCAGCTATCTCTCCTCTAGGTTAGCCCCAATTCTAAGGAAGTCTCTCTGGAGAAGCAAGGTAATTTAAGACCCCTCCAGTCTTAGTTCCTCCAGTCTATATTCAAAGTCAAGTGGGTTCCTGGGGTGCTCCAAGGGGACTTTGCCAGTCATAACTCACATTGTTGGACATTTCTCCCTGGACGGTAAAAGAATCCCGGTCCTTGGGAGCCACCTTTGATTCTAAAGCCAATCGGCGCTTGGGGATTAGAACCTCAGTAGGACTAGTACAGACTGACACAAGATCAAGGATCTCCTTAGGAAGCCGTAGCTGATCTGCCTCTTGCTCAAGGGAGAGTCCGGGTCACCTACCCAGCGGCCCAAACATTCTCGTTTTCTGAAACTCATCTTAGAAGTATTTCAAGCTGTCCAATTAATTGGATAGATTTTTTTCAGCATCATAGAGTGATGGGTTGAAAACTGATTGCTAATAACTTCTCAAATCAGTGTGAATTTGGACTTATTAATTATTGCCAATTCCCTTTTGATGTACAGTTTGATACACATTAAGAGTCTATTCTTGGGGCTCCTGGGTGGCTCAGTCGGTTGGGCGTCTGACTTCGGCTCAGGTCATGTTCTCACGGTTCGGTTCGTGCTTCGAGCCCCTCATCGGGCTCTGTGCTGACAGCTCAGAGCCTGGAGCCTGCTTCCGATTCTGGGTCTCCCTCTCTCTGGCCCTCCCCCACTCATGCTCTGTCTCACTCTCATCTCAAAAATAAATAAACATTTAAAAAAAATTTTTTTTAAATAAAAAAAAAGAGTCATTCTCCCATTTCAGACTGGCACAATTCTCAATTTAAAACTTCTGTATAAGGTTTTTTTTTTTTAATGTTTATTTATTTTTTTTGAGAGAGAGACAGACAGAGCGTGAGTGGGGGAGGGGCAGAGAGAGAGGGAGACCCAGAATCAGAAGCAGGCTCCAGGCTCTGAGCTGTCAGCACAGAGCCCAGTGCGGGGCTAGGAACTCACAAACTGCGAGATCATGACCTGAGCCGAAGTCAGATGCTCAACAGACTGAGCCACCCAGGCGCCCCTAAAACTTCTAGATAAGGTTTTAAAGAGAATGGATCTATCAGAGGTTGTTGCCCTTCCCTCGTTCTACCATCCGTGTACTTAGGAAAACCTATTGACTTCTCAGAGTTCAGAAGTGCCTGGGATATTTACTTGCCTGATGACAAAAGGACATGGATAGGCTGGGACACTGAACTTGGATTGTTCCAGGCCACTGGATCATTACTGGGACTTTCACAGAGCAATTCCCATTTAAAGGAGCACTTGGCAGAAATGTTTATAGGTCACTTATCTTAACAATCCTTTGAGTACGATGATTCTTTTCCAGATGAGCAAACAGCAGCCACAAAAGGCTGGTAATATTTAGATCCTGTCTTTCCCATTCAAAGATAACACCAATAACTGAGAAATTGGCCTTGCATTTGAATTATTTTTTCTTTAGCATCCTGGTAATATGACAGGATTATGCTTAGTCATTCATATCGTCTATAATTTTTTTTACCTCTTTCTTCAAATTTATTTGTATAGTGAATGTGACCTTGGGACAGTTTTCTTTATAAAGTTAACCACCATATGTGATACTTGGTTCAATGACCCTAACCTTAACCAGCCAGGCTTGACCCAGAATGGCAAATAATTTGCTAAAGGTCACAGAGCACGATGGCAGCAAAGCCTATATGTAGAATTCTTTGGACTCATATTTTAGACGTTTCCATTTGCTTATGAGTCCTATTATGCTGCTAGTAATGTTTTTATGCTGGCAGAATAGAATTGTTTATATTTCATTTGCCCAGCTTCTGCATGATGAATGGGACCCAGAACATTTTAAAAGCCTAAGTTATAATCCCAGCCTGATTGTACAATGGGATTTATGCCTACTTCAAAAAACTATGGTAGAATGCTACTTTTCTTGAAACTGGGCCATAGGTCACTGCAAGCTTCTAAGCAACAATTCTTTTTTTTTTTTTTTTTTTTTTTGCAAAAAAAGGTTTTTGGCGATTTTTCTTGTTTTTTTCACCCTTCTTTCCCCACCTCTATTCCCATGGCAAAATCTACCTATAAAGTATTTACTTTTCAAGTCAATCTGCCCTTTTAACATCTCCTAATACTTGAATTATAGCCATTTTGACTCTTTTTCCCCCAACATACCCTTACCAAGTTCTTACCTTTACTTTAGATTTTTGGTCCTAGACACGTCCTCATACAGAATACTGATGGAGCTATGTAAGTTTTACTCTAGCTTTCGCTTTGTGGATTTAACTACAACAATGGTAAGAAAAAAGGAAGAGAAGAGTAATGTCAAAGTCATGTTGTAAGTATCATGTTAGATATTACCAGCTTATTGTTTCCACAGGAAATTTAAGATCGAGATAATTGAAGTGACAGATGCGTTCATCTGTGGCCTTGCAGACACTCTTCTAATAGAAGATGAGAAATAGAACTGAAGACAGCATCCTAGGTTACAGAAGAAAAACAAATGTTAAGTTCTCAGAAACGAACAGACAAAATGTGAAGGGTAGGGGTGGGATGGGATGGGGAGGGTGCTGGGAAAGAAGAAGCCCCAGGAACATGCCAGACAGAATGGTGAGAAATTTATAGAGGTGCTGATGGTTTGGGGTTTCTTGGGGGCATTGATTCTGTTTTATATTGTCTTCACAACCCGCTCGCCCTGCTTGCTTTAAATAATTTATTATAGCAGCAGGCCTTCCTCTGTTAGTTTCCTTTTTTATAACTTTTTCCTTCTCATCTCTGGGTCTAATCAGAGGCATATATAATAGCATGGCTGCTCTAGAGTACTTAGGAAAATCCGTGATCAATATTGCTACATTATAAACCCATGGCTGTTGTGTTCTATTTTGCAGTGTTTTCTTCCTTGTTATGTTAACTGTGTATCTGTGTTTTAAACAATATTTTATTCATCTTTGCACAATGAGACTATGGGCTTAGTCTTCTTGGCTGGAAGTATCTTTGGAGTAATCCATCATCAGAACACCATTGATCTAATGATGTATTTATTGCTCACTATTGCAGCACTGGCAAAAAACCCAGTATGATTCTAAAAATTTGATTAAAAAGAAATCAAGCTTTTGCAAGGCGTAGCCATCCAATTATGTTAGCAGCTGCCAAGTGTAGTTTATGCTAAAATATACACACATATTTCAAGTGAGCAAAACGTGATCTTTTCAAAAGCTTTTAAAACTTTTTGCTATGAGACAAGTAGACCAAGAAGATGTCTCCTAATTAGAAAAACTATAAGTGTACTCCCCATCTCAGCCAAAGGTATGGTCTAGTATTTTTTTTTTTGGATTATATCCCTAGACTCGAAAATGGACAGGTTTATCTTTTTCATCGACATAATAAAAACAGTGGGGATAAGAACGAACTCCTAGCCTTTGAACGATTTTCCAGGTAATCATTACAAATCAGAACAAACTGAAATTAATTGACAAACAGTGACTGAGTACCTATCATGGGTGGCACCTCCTTTCTACTTAACTAACTCCACATTGCAGTTCAAGCATTAGCGCCTTTGGGAAGCTTCTCCGTGTTCCTCTTTGGGCTGGTTGTATGCTGTCAGCAGGACCTTTCCCTCTTGTAGCCGCACTCCCTCCAGGCCAGCAGCCCCTGGAGGGCAGGGCCTCTCACCTTCCAGTTTCTCAAGAAAGGGTATTTAAGAAATAGTTGCCAGGTATGCTAGAGGGCCACAGAGAATTACAGGTGAACACTTGCAAGCCCTCTGAAGGATGTGCACGCGTATACTCACTGCCAGTGTATTTATTTAATGTTTATTTTTGAGAGACAAAGACAGAGCACGAGCAGGAGAGGGACAGAGAGAGAAGGAAACACAGAATCCAAAGCAGGCTCCAGCCTGAGCTGTCAGCACAAAGCCCGACACGGGGCTCGAACTCCCAAGCCGTGAGATCATGACCTGAGCCGAAGTCGGACGCTTAACTGACTGGGCCACCCAGGCACCTCTCACCACCAGTTTAAATGGCAGTGATAATTGAATCCCAGTGCCAGAGTTCCGGCGTTGGCCCCAATCTCAATGCTTCATGTAGCTGCCATCCGTTCCTGCTTTTTCGTCTTTATATCCCCTCCTCTTCATTCCTGGCTTTTCCTCCTCTTGTCACTGCCTCCCTGTTGTGACTTGTTCAGAAATGCCCCCATCTCCACCCTCCTTCCACTAGTCTGGGCCACGGCTCCTGGTACCTTTTGTGTTCTCACACTCCTTGTGTCCTATCTTGAGCAAGCAGCTAACTCACGGGCCCCACTTGGAGACTTGGGGCAGCCTGACCACACACATCTTTTCAAGTCTCACACGGCTTGGTCCCTCTTGCCTTCCAGGGCAGCCAACCAGCTACTTTTGGCCACGGAGGTCTGGGCGCCGTGGAGGAACCAGGTGGTTGCTGGGCCTACAGGCCGCTGCCAACCAAAGCTCAGCATAATGGGCAACCTTGACATTTGTGAAGTGAGGCTTTTTAAAAAATAATAATCCCAGCAGATTTGTATTGCCGAGACTTTTATAAATGTTTTTCATCTCTAAATCTCCTTTCATTCAAGAATGATCCCCTGCACAACTGTGCTTATGATGTCATCTGATGACTTAGGTACGTGCTTACCTCAGAGTGGGTTGCTGAACTGCTGCACGGACCGCGTGTCCAGGTGGAGTTTATGGGGCAGCAAAAGGAAGCGTAACTGCCTGGGGTCAGGGCCTTAGCATCGCCCTTTTAGGTGAGATCTTAATGCACTTCAAATGACTGCAAGAGATCAAGGACCCTTGTTTTCTGTCTCATCTGGGAGGTTAAGCCTCACTTAACATAGGTGCTTTCTTCTCCTACCTGCCAAGAAAATCCCATTAGAAAATTGGGTGATTACATCTAAATATTATTAAAGGCAACAGAGAAGATGAGCAATCCTAGATTAGGTCATGGACTCACTGATTTCTTTTGGACCTTTTAAGTCAGGAGCACTTGCCCCTGCATGTCTCAAAGCTTCTTTCATCTAGGTGCTGCAGGCTAGCAGGGTTTGAGGGTGTCTATATGAGCGGGGGGGCAAACGTCTGTGGAACTCCTTGCCCGTGCCCTTCCCTGCAGCCGGTGGAGGCTCTCCCTGTGGTGCTTTGCTTTGGCATTTTCTCTGACCTGCATTTCAGTATCCCGTATACCAAAACTTCCTCTTAATACTTTGTGACTGTGTTACATAAACTGAGGTTCTCACAGCCAGAAAGTTCTCATCCTTCACCTTCTAGGTCTCCGTGATTTCGACTTTTCTCTTTCATTTAGTCCCACCCTCCACTCACGTTTTCCTCTCTGGAAAGGGACATTCTCCATCCTTCCTGTTCAGGTACGAACTCTATTTTATAAAGCTCTATGATAATCATTGTTCCCACGAACCTTTTTCCCTGCAGGAGAAACTGCATTTTTGACCATTTCCAGAGGACTTTCCTAGAGGAGTCCAATGTGTCTTTCTGATGCTAAGGAGATGATCCCAGTAATGCGACTTCTCCTCTCTGGGATAATACACGCTCTGATGGCCTTACCTAGTGAGAAAGGAATTCATCTCGCAAAACCTCAATTTTCACCAGCCTTACCCATACTTGCCGGGGACACCCCCCCACCCCCACCCCTTACCTGCTTAATCACCCTTACTGCCTCCTGCTCACTTTTTGTATTGTTAGGAAACAAGATCACAAGCCTCTGCCAGCAATAGACATATTCATTGCAATCTAGGGGATGCAATCTAGGGTCTCTCTTTCTACAGAGACCAGAACAGGTAGACACTGAATAGGGAAAAGAAGGACTGGGCTGCCCTGATGTCTTTACAGACAGGACATGTGCGCTGGCGCCTCTTCCGCTGATAAGTTCTTCATCTGTTGTTCTAACCAATCATGGACCGTTTCCTTTTGAGGCTGGGTCACTGCCTTCTAGCTAACACCAACACTGGTCCCTTTTGGCTTTCCCTTTGGAAGGATCGCAGTGTTTGGTTTCCTCTCCTCCATTGATTTTACCTCATTTTTATTTCGGGTGTTTCAGGTTGTTTTACTCTGATCTACCTACTTAAGTTGTGTTGTTTCTAACCTCCGCAGATATTTTTCTACCACTTTCCAGCCCTTGACAACATCGCACAATTAGACACCGTCCTTATATTGAACGAAATTCCATTTTCACCGCAGATCAGTAATGAAGACATTAAGTGGCATCCTGATGGTGACCCTTTCAAGAGCTAAGGCACCATTTGCTATTCTGTTTTAATTATGGCCTCTTAGCAAATTTTCACCCGTTACAATGTTCACCCCATTTGATAAGTAATATCTCTCAAATACTCTACAAAATTATAAAACCTATGTGCCTTATATTTTCTGTTCTCCATTATGGGCTAAATTTATAATTCCATAATTTTTCTTAAAGAAAAAATACTTATTAGACCAGAATGGCTAATTTGGTTTCAAGCCGTACTGCATTTTGCTTATTGTGAACCATTAGACATTTATGTGAACTTTTATTTTACCTCATTCCCAACCCCCACCGGCCACTCTACTGCCAATAATCGCAGTCCGACCCTTCCCTCTACAGTCAGTAAGCATCTAGGCTTTTTTTGCAAGATGGATATTTTATTTTACTGGTCCCTGATAGTTTCACTTTCAAACTAACTCTACATGGCCGAAGCAAAAATAGCCAGTGCCCTATTATGATTATATTCCCCCCTTCCTTTCTAGGCGGGTCTGTCTCCTGACAACAAATCATAAACCTGCACCTCTTCTGCAGAGCGTTTCTGCCCCTTAATCCTCTTGTCCCAGGAGAGTGTGACGCTACGTCGGTTTCCTTAGCATCTGCCCGGTGCGTGGGATCTGTGCTAGATCTTACGTGGTCCCTGTTGAAATTCTTATAGTTGGATAAGAGCTCAGAAGTGGAAGCCTTATGAAACAAAAGCCCAATGAGGGGTGTGCTTCACTGAGGCCTTCAGGGAAAAACATGTCAACTAGGCAGGCGAAAGCTGAAAGGCAAAGTTTATAAACGGAAAGCCAGAGATAGACCATTTGGCACCAGCTACTTATACCAAAGCGCCATCTTCCTGTTGTGACTTCCGGGGTGTTTTCCCCTTGGCCTTTTCCCGGTGACCGTTCCAGTATTGTAAATTACAATGCTGGGTCACCCCATATCCAGAACTTTGGAGTGCACTGAGCTAGAGTCAGAAGTCCTCGTTCCATTCCTAGACCTTCCCAGAGACAAAGAAACGAGGGATGCTTCCAAACGGAAATGTCCATGTGAAGGTGATGTGGTCCACTTGCTAGGAAACCCTTCCGCACACGGCACAAGACTCCAACTCCAACCGACCTATGCGGGAAGGAAGTGTATTAGCTCGTGTGAGAAGTAGGGCAGGCAGCAGGATTGGTTGATTCAGTGGCCCATTTACATCATCAAGGATACAGGTCCCTTGCACCTCCCTGCCACTGTCATCCTTAGAGACCACTTCCCTCTAAGCCTGGGTCTTATCTTCTTGGCAGGATGGCTGCAGTTGTTCAGATGGTACTCGTGGGCATGACAATATCTAGAGCACAGAAAATGGACCGCCCCCTTGTACAATCTCCTTTTGAAGGAGACGAAAATATTACTAAGAAGTGTCTGAGAAGACCTGTCTTCTTATCTCATTGATCAGAACAGGATCACATGCCCCATCTGTACATCCATCACTAGCAGGATATTCTCCATCATTGCTTGAGAGAGGGGGCAGGTGAATGTGAACAAAACTGGGATTCTGTTAGTAAGAAAGAAGTCTGTGTATGGGAGTGAGGGGGCAGTAGATGTTGGCAAGCAACTGTGTCTAGTATACATTGTGACTTGGAAAGTAACCATGAAATTCCATTTATGACTACTGTGTGGCTGGTAGGTACCACTGAAATACTATACACATCTGGACACAAAATGGCTAGGCTAGGTTGACAGGGAGAGAAAAGCCACAATGCAGACTAATTAAGGACGGAGAAATGAGCCAAGATCAATAATTATTCTGATTAGAATCACAATAAACCCTAATGATTCAAATGTACTAATTTATGTCTATTTGTCCTCGATGAGTATATGATCTTTACTGAATAAAAAAAAAAGATTAAAACGATTTGCTCATTTCGTAAGAATTCTGTATTTTGGATATATTTTTTTGCAGTATCAGTCTACTTGAATGTAAACATTTTTTACCAACTTTGTTTACATATCACAGCATTAATAATAATAATGATTATCGATGATGGTAAATGGCTATGATTTATTGAGTGCCCTTTTATAAATTAGGAACTTAGCATCCGAGAGGAGCCAGTAACTTGCTTTTAGCTCACATAGCCACTGAGTGGTTAAGCTAGGATTTAGACTTCAGTTCATCTGCCCATGTCCCTTCCCGGCCCTCCATGGCTTCTCTTTGTGTTAGAAGACTACCATTGCCTGTACGGCCTTAAGTGATCGGGCCCTGCCCATCTCTCTGACCTTATTACTTCCTCGCTTGCCCTCACTAGTTTTCCAGCCACACTAGCTTCCTTGTTGTTTGTCTCATAAGCTGGTCTCATTCTCACCCCTGACTCTGCATCTGTTTCGTCTGCTTGGATCACACATCCTTAGCTCCTGTGGTTCCATTCTTTCCATTCAGGGCTCCCCTTCACAGTGACCTCTCAGGACCATCCCATCTGATCTCCTTAGGGGATCCCCCACCCTCCAATCCTCTGTTTCTGCTCCGTTTTTGTGTCCTCTATGGTATTTGCCATAATCTTAAATAATTTGCCTGTCTACTTGGTTTTGCCTGTCCACTCCCCCACCCCCACTTAGAATAGAAGTTCCACGAGGGCAGAGATCTTAGCTGTGTTTATAAAGCGAATGGAAAATCAAGCGACTAAGTTAATAAAGAAAGGAATATTTAGAAGTTTTGACCTCTAATGATCCATAATCTGCCTTTATCTCCCACACTAGGGCTAAAGATGGATGACAGTTGTCAATGAGCTGAGTGCATGCACTGTAGCTTTTTTCATATAAAATCTGGAAACAACAAAATCTACTTTTCTCTCAGTCTCTCTGTGAGGGCAAAATAAGATATAGATATCAGAATTCTTTGGAGAGAAGGTAGACTTACTACGATAATATTACAGAAAGGTTTTAAGAGAGCTTGGTCGAAGACGGAGATTTGAGTAATACTCTTAACTTCGGTTTTTATTTTGATTATAGTTTTAAGGATGCAACCTCCTTTAGTGTTAGACATAAACCCTTAAAAAATGGAGGTGTACATATAAAGCTCAATTGTAAATTGGAAGACTTATAATTGCATGATAATTTGCAGTGGCAAATTCACTAAAACAAAATTGTTTTCTCTGCTTACACATAATTTTTCACTTGAACTCACGTATCTACTAAAATAATGTATTCCTAGAACTGTGTTCTTAATTATTCTGAGGTAATTATGAAGGTGCAAATTGAAAAATAGCTTTACCTCCCATGTTAATTTGGAAGAGACTGACAGAAGTGAATCAGTGCCTTCCTCTGAATCTGCTTTTCTCTCTGGCTTTCAGCTCGGGACCCTCTCAACTAAAATATGTGCTTCTGTGTTTTCCTTTCCCTGTCGTTCTGTGGGTTGCTGTGTCATTTGTTGAGTGCGCTGTGAACCATTATTTTCTGAGGCCTCCAGTGTGACTTTACCACTCAACCAAACAAATCATCATCTCACCTTTGACAGGAGCTTCACGTCCCCCTCCTACCTGCTCACCTTCCCCAGATCTTTCCTCAGGTGACCTCGCCAACCACGGCATCGCTCTCCACGCCGGGAATCAGTCTAAACCCGCATGGTGCTGTTTCCTGCCTTCTGGGCTTCCCGCTATCACAAAAACCTGTTGGAGCCGTTACTATGAAATACACTTCTCAGCTAAACTCCCCGTATCAGACTTCCAGAAGCAGATCTAAATGTTATGGTGAGAACACATCTATATTTGAGAGTAATTTTTAAGTCTAGTTCTTCCAGATTGTTTTTATGTCTTGCATCAGAGACAAGTCAGTAAAACACCTAAGAGGGAGGAAATGGAAAAGGATACTTCGATGTTGTTCACATGGTACCTTCCTCCTGTGTGTCCTGGAGGGGAGCCGTTTCTTCCTCACTTTATAACCTAGGTAGATTTGGGTGTGTGATTGGGGAAGAGCCCATCAAGATCCAGGTGGCAATGAGATGGGTAATTAAAGGGCTGGGCCAACATATCATTATTTAAATTAGGCAGGTTCATGGTCTACATAAACTCTTGAGAGATGGCTTTTGACAGGGTAGTTTTCATATACAGTAGATTGGCCCTTTTATGGCTCAACAAAGGCTTTGTTTCTTTTTTTTTTCTCTTTCTTTCTTTCTTTCTTTCTAAGCTGTGTGGGTGGGAAACAGCATGAGGTTACAGAAAATGTATAGCACACTCAGTAGCAATAAGAAGGAATCCATAATGGGTACACACATATTGCTGGAACATTTCCCAAGTACTTGGAGGGGGGCGGCAGTGAAGCTTCTTTGGCAGAGGCAGAGAACATGTGCTTTTCCATGTGTGAACACCCTGTGCTTTGAAAGGTCCTTTATGATTCACAAAAGCAGCTGCTTCTGAGCTGGTGTAGCCACAGAGTTTGGGAGAGTCACCGAGATAGGTATACTGCAGGCTCCTGACATCTGTTTTGGGGGTTTGGTTAACTTTTGGGAATGTGCTTATTCACACGTGACATGGAGCAAGTTCTCTTCAGTAGAGTGTGGGACCCCTCTGTTCACGTCGTTACGGTTTGCGGATCGAAGTTAACAAGGTTTAAAATTGTGAACAGTCGTTTGCTGTGTTACATGCATACAGACAGACATAGATTTTTATTGAGGGCCGTCTTCTTAATTTTGAAAACTATGTGTGATGGCTTGACTTTTGCCTGGTAAATCAGCTGTCCTGAGTGGCTCTCAGACATATTTTGTGGCATGGGAAGGCTTTCTTGCTAGGTATTTGCAATCCTACTCTGTGTTGTGTTCTGGTGAGTTTTTAGTTTTATCTGCAGTTTTACGTAAAAAATCCTGTGGTTGTGTCTTTTGTATCCTTCTGTTCCACTTCTGAGTGCTAGTTTCTGTCTCCTCTTTACTTACCACTAATAAGTTATTTTCATTTTGCTAAGGATTTCAAACCTAAGTAATACCAGCAGTGTTGTTCCCTATCACTCTCAACAAGAGTCATGTGTGCCCAGTTCTTCAGCTGAGATAACGAGGACATGATTCTTTCACTTTTTGCTAGTTTTCAATTTATCGGATACTGACCTAATGGAGCGTGTGCACTGTTTGCTTTTTAAAAAAGGGGCGGGGGGAGTGAAAGCTTTGTTTTTAATGCGTCGTAACTGTTGTTTCCAAAAGACAAAGCAAAACACAAAACAAAACAAAACAAAAGATTACCGCAAAATAAGATTCGTGTGGATATGTTGAACTGAAAATCATTTGAAATGTTTCACGGCTACACTTTGTGCTAAATATAAAAATAATTGTGTTTCCCATGTGTGAGCATCAAAAGCCCCAGTTGGGAAATCACATGGTTATAGCAAGTAGGTCACTATTGATGGTAGAACATGAGACAGGAAATGTCACAGCTAAGATTAGAGGCCCAAGCAGTCCGTCTCGCCATGCTTTGCTGCATTGTTCGTCCTAAGTGGAAGGACTCAACAGGGTATAACTAACTTTAGCCCAATTTGAAAGTATTAGCAAGGATAGCCTTTTAATCTGTCATTCCCATTTGTTTCTAGATAACTCACTTTCCCAGTTGGGCAAAATAATTGAACTGCTTGGGTCTGCACATTGGCAGACCTCTGAATACCAATTAAAATGGCAGCCTTTACATGCTAAAAGTATACATGGGAAGCAATACTCAGCTGTACAGAATCGTAGCCCCAGATCGACCTGGTGTTTGAAATCACTCACTAGGAATAAGCAATTAAAAATGAATTCTCTTAAAAATCTCATTTATCTTTGGGGCGCCTGGGTGGCTCAGTTGGTTGAGTGTCCGACTTCAGCTCAGGTCACGATCCCGCGGTCTGTGAGTTCGAGCCCCGCGTCGGGCTCTGGGCTGATGGCTCAGAGCCTGGAGCCTGCTTCCGATTCTGTGTCTCCCTCTCTCTCTGCCCCTCCCCCGTTCATGCTCTGTCTCTCTCTGTCTCAAAAATAAATAAACGTTAAAAAAAAAAAATCTCATTTATCTTCGTATTTGAAGGTAAGGTGGGGATGTGGGGGGGGCACTTTTAGGGAACCTGGTTACCGTGCCTTTTCTTCTTTGAGCAATATGAGGAAGATTTATTATTTATTTGTGGGAATTTTCACCACAGAGTATGCCTAATTTGGCATATGTTTGCATATTCTCATGTTTAAAGAAAAGGCTAGGAAGAAAAGGACTGGTCTCCTGTGTCTGCCCCCATGAGAGACAATACCTTACTTGGGGGGAGGGGAGGACAGGCCAAGATGGAGCCTTGGATTCAGAGAGAAGCCATCCCCTCATGCTACATTAGGCAGCTGAACACAAGCCCAGAGACCCCACAGCTATTTGGAAGTGGAGGTGAAAGCCTGCCGAGATGGTTGAATTTGAATCTGTTGCTCAAGTGCCACGAGTATTCGTTCACTTCTAGCACAGAGTCCTTCACAGAAGCACCTTGGCTTACAAATTCCATGCATTCTGTGTGGAAAGTCTCACTGCTTGAATCTCAGAGGCCTTCCCAAACTCACGCTTTCAAAGGTCATTAATGCAGATTAAAACACTCTACTTTGAACCGGGATTATTTCCTGCAGGTTGTAACTTTCAAGAGGGGCGGGGAGGTGGTGTGGAGGCTCAGTGGAATAAGTATTTTGACAGTGTTTTTACTCTTTATTCCTTCTCCAGCTTAAATACAGAGCCTAGATTTGTATACCTGATCCAGGGATAGAATGTTGGAAAGGGGGGTTGGAAGCACAGCTCTTAGAGAAATCTCTCTGGAATGAAAATTCTGGAAAAGGTTTCCAACTGGCAGTCAGAGATACTGGCTTCTGATGGGAGGAACCACAAGGGATGTGGCACTCGAGACTGGCTGTGACATTGTGTGTGCCTGGTTCACACCCAAGCAAGCTGCTTGTGAGCTGTGGAGTTAGCTCATTTTCTAGGCCTCTGTCAGAGAATGTCAGTTGATAGTGGGAACATCTTGGAAAATATTTTGGAGCTTGTGAAGTAGATCTTTGCTTTGGAAATCTTTGAAAAATCCCTTTTCTAGTTTCAAAAATGTATGCATAACTAATAAATATTTACATCTTTAGGTGCCTGGTAGAACTCTTTACCATCTTATGCAATTACTAGTTTCATGTGAGTTTCTGCTAGGAGTTTTCTCTTTGATATCAGTATAAATGACCAGATGGCCAGGCGCCCCATTCTCCCTCCACCCCAGTCAGAACCCCTGAGCCTGGTCCTGGTCCTGCCTCTGATAAAGGCAGATATAGAGCAAGACACCTTCTGGGAAAGAAACGGAAAACTGGATTATTTCTGTGGACTTGTTCCGGCATCACGGCCGTAGGATTCTGTTCATCTTTCAAGCCTGTTTATTTTTCCTAGCTATAGGGAGCAAGTTGTAAAAATTTCTGGTTGGTAACTTTTATTTGTAAGGAGAGTACTCACTCACCAGGTTGCTAGTTGGCTGCTTAAGTTCCTATTGTGGCTGTTTGTTTCATCTGTGTTGTATCTAAGAACTCAAATACAATGTGTCTGATCACAGATGCCAAATAAGAGTAACCAGTAGGTTTCATACTTCAGTGCAGAAGAAGCAATTTCTGGTGGTGGGGGGTGGTGGTGATTGGGAGACGTAGGTTGTGGAGCTCTGGTTTCGTAAGAAAATAAAGAGAGGGAATCCAGTATACAAACATGTAACAGGAGCCCAGCCTGGATTCACACGGTTAATAACCTCCGTCTCTTTGTATAGGAAATACAATACCAGCACTTATAAACCCGTGTGCAAGGGAGTAGCACAAATAAAAACTTCACTTGTAAGAGCCATCTTGTCATTTTCCAGACACCTTAATGAGAAGGGTATTATAATTTTAACGGAGATGGAAATAATCTTTTTTTATCTTCAGTTTCTCTGATGATAATGTTGGTGGAATCTCTAAAATACAGAAAACAACCTAGACTGGATTATTTTTTGTTGTCTTTTTGTTAACAAAACTTTTTTCCAACGAAAGAAATACACCGCCCTGTCCTCAAATACAGACATAACCAATCAAGCTAATTTCCTAAGGGTGAATTATCCTTAGCTTCTGTGAAGGAGCCTCTGGTTTTTTAGTGTTTGACCCCTGAAAGGAATTGGAGGCCTCGGAAAGTCCTTAGGAGCTGTTTGAGGAACAGGAGAGAAGCTAGTTTTGATGGAGGAAATGTGACTGGAGAAAGTTCGGAGATGATCTTTCGGTCCTGTCTTTATTCTAAAAACCTACCTATCTTGTTGTAAGTCCATTCCTTAAGAGATTTTACTCATGGGTCACCAGATCTTGTCTCCGAACAAAGAATGTCTCTTAGACATGTATGACTGTCCTCCCCGACTCTTGAAAGAGGCTGTGGTCACTGGACTGCGTTTTCTGGCAGGCTGCCTGGCACCTGGCTTTGTCGCTGCTGGATACAGTCAGTCTTCCCGGACTTCCCCGAGTCGCTCCTGCGACTCGCCAGGCAAACGTAGGAAAGCAGGCTCAGAGACAACAATCCAGGTGATAAAAGACTCTAAATTTAGAAGACTTTTCCCTTCCACATAATACAATTTGTTTCTTCTTCCCACACAAAACAGGGCTGTCCAGAACAACTCTGAAAACACATGACCCTGCCTCATCCCTCCCACTTGCAGCTGTCAAACCTTCCAAGGGAAATTCTTGTGCCCTGAACACTTTTGCTGCGCCACACATCATAATCCCATGGTTTTTTTGTTTGTTTTATATATACATATATATATATTTTTTTTTCTTTTTATATAAGAGTGCAAGCAGGTGAGGAGGCAGAGAGAGGGGGACAGAGGGTCTGAAGTGGGCTCTGTAGCTAACAGGCTCATGGGAGCGAGCCCAAAGTGGGGCTTGAAATCACGAACAGTGAGATCATGACCTGAGTTGAAGTCGGATGCTCAGCCGACTGAGCCACCCCAGGTGCCCCCATAATCTCATGTTTTAATGTTTGCTGAGGCTGAAAACTGCTAGTCCGTGTGTGCGGAGTGTGAAGGTAGGCTAATGGGGAGATAGAGACCTGTCAACCTACCCAGTTCTTCTGGATGGATTCAACCAGACTCTCTCCTAGGTGGCAGCAGGGGAAGAGCTCAGCCAGGTGACCGGCCTTCCTTCCTCACTCACGGGGTTTTTGGGTGGAGGGTTTCTCCAGAGCTGCCAGGAAACATAAATTTGGGGGTTATATAGGAGTTCTTTGAGCAAACAAAGAGAGCCAGTGCCCTGCTAGCAGAATATCCATTAATTTTTAATTTTTGAGGTGGAAATGGCACCAGAGATTATCCACATCAGGGTTTCCAAGGTGGAATTTGCAAGATAAATCACTGGGGCTAAGAAAGAAAACACTGGAATTTGTACACATTTTTATACCCCAAAAATAAGAAAAATTAAGTTTTACTAATATATGGATTGACAGTTGCTCCCTCTCCTGTTCTTTAAGTCAGAAGAGGGTGTATGTTCAGGGTCAGGGGTGGGGGTGGGGGCAGTGGTTGCTCACTTGTCCACAGCATGTTGCATTGTATCTGTACATGTTGGGTTAAATTAATTGGCTTAATATTAATTAGTTTCAACTAAAGTAGCCCTCAACAGCAACAACAACAACAAAAACACAAAAAAACAAAAACCAAACAGCAACAACAACCAAGGCAAGCAGCTTAAAAAGATTCCGGTAAAAGGGCACCTGGGTGGCTCAGTCAGTTAAGCATCCAACTTCAGCTCAGGTCATGATTTCACATTCCATGAGTTCAAGCTCTTCATCAGGCTCTGTGCTGACAGCTCAGAGCCTGGAGCCGGCTTCAGATTCTGTGTCTCCCTCTCTCTCTGCCCCTCTGCCTCTCTCTCTCTCTCTCTCTCTCTCTCTCTCTCTCTCTCTCAAAAATAAATAAACATTAAAAATTTAACAAAGAAAGAAGCTTGTAGAAAAAAAAAAAAAACCAAAGTATAAATTTAAAGGTATCACTAACTGTGCAAGCAAGAATAAGTGAACACTTTGAAATGGAGTTGACAACTTTGTTCTAGGACACACTTTGTTCTAGGTTCTTGGTTTATTAGCCAAGCTGGGAGTTAAAAACTGTAACACAATCGGTACTGACCAAACATTAGCCCCCAATTCCAAAACTATCAAGATGATGGAATGCAACATAGACTGACATGTACTGTCATTAAGAATGAATATATTGGAAGGAAGTGTATACTTTGCCTTGAAAAATGATAATATGACAGTGCCACAGAAAAATATGAATACCCCTGCGCTTGTTAAACCAATGTTTAAATTCACCTACTGATCTTTATAAAATTTCACTAAATGATGTTCTGAAGCCTGTTTTGAAGTTTTTACTTGTATGCAGAAGTAAAAAAGCTACATATGTTTAAAAACTGTCTTTCTGGGGCACCTGGGTGGCTCAGTCGGTTGAGCATCCGACTTTGGCTCAGGTCATGATCTCAGTTTGTGGGTTCGAGCCCCCATCGGGCTCTGTGCTGACCTCTTGCTCAGAGCCTGGAGACTGCTTCAGATTCTATGTCTCCTTCTCTCTCTGCCCACCTCCCCTCCCCCCACTCATGCTTTGTCTCACTGTTCCTCAAAAATAAATAAATGTAAAAAAATAAAAATTAAAAAAACAACTGTTTTTGCTCCCAGTACAAACCCAGATAAGATACTATGTTGAAAACTATCTAAAATGAGTTTCTCTGTCACAAAGTGCTGTGAAAGTATTATTGAAGGTGTTACTGTATCTTGAAGAAGCAAATACATATTGAACAGGTTACGGAGGGCAGAAGACTTGTTTTACATTTGTAAGATGTTAGATCTAGCCTATTGTATTTGCTCATTTCTGTTTCACCAATGAAATACGCTAAGTGCCCCCTTTTGGTGAGCCATCACTAGATGAAATTCATTCACAATCTTTATGAAAATGTTTTGTGAGAAAAACCAAGTAGTGTTCCCTCTTGAGAAGCAGCTGTTTCTTAGAGAAGGATTCCAGGGTGAGGTTATAAGAGATCAATTCATTCACTGCATCATTCATAAGCAAGCTAGGGCAGCCAAGATGTTGAAGCCAGAGGTATACAAAATGCTGCGGGATACTTCATAATTAATTTTATAAAAAACAAATGTGTAATATACAGTGTAGTCAAAGCAATACAATATTTTGTATTAAGTTGAGAAGGGACCATGAAAATCTTCTGTACCACACAGAGATTTGCTGGTTATCTTATCAAAAAATAATTGAGTTGTCCAACTTACAGATAAGTTACATTCATTTTTCTTTTTATAAAAAGTGAAGGGTTCCCTATTTGGTTAACTATTTCTGTGATAATGAGCCACTCTAGTAATATGCTACCTATGGGTTGTTGTTTAAAAATATAGAGCATAACTAATTTATCCTTTCAAGATAAAGATGTCATTTTAAGAATAAGTAAAAAGATAACTGAATTTTAACGAAACTTAGTATAGAGAGAACATTGTGAAAAACAGTGTTTGGAAATGTTCACACTGTAATTTTTTTTTTTTTTTTTTTTTTTTTTTTTTTGCTTAGAACTATGACAGCCATTAAAACCCAGCTATGTAAAATAAACCGAACATGGAACTGGACCTTCCAGATTAACGTATCACAAATAATCAATCTAGCTTTTCAAACATAAGGCATATTCATTCACACTATTCTTGATACAATAGTGATTATTTTCTAAGATAAAGCATCTGTACTCTTAGATATATAAAGAAATAAATATTGTTGATTTCCCTTATACTTTTTGTGATTTTGATGCTAGTTTGATAATGCACTTAATATAGTACATCTCACATATCGAGTAAGTAAGCATGGCATGCATGCTCCAAAGTATTTTAGTATTGGGATTCATGAATTCAGTAATTTTTGAGACTCTAGCTCTCAGCTAAAGATTCTGAAACTTCTGGTGGCAGGGAATAGCCACAGAATCTTTGAGACAATAAAAGACAGGTATCCTCTTTCAGAAAAATGATACACAGATGCCAAATAAAATTGTGCCCAGAATCAGGGCGCTCCCACGGCCCCAATGAATAGCTGTTGTCGCGGACTCTGATCAAACCCCTGGATGAGGACAAGAATGCCCTAAGGAGTTATGTGCCTTACGCAGGGTCGCACAATGACATAATCTCATCTTTCAGTCAAGACCTGCTGAGCATATGTCATCGCATATAGGCTTCTGTCTGGCAGCTGAGGATGCAAACAGGACGATGGAACTCTATCTGGGTCGCCAAGGAATCCACAGTTTCAGCAGGGACTCCAGGGTGCAACCAATAATCACAATTCCATTTGTGTTTGGGAGAAACTTGTTTACTTGACCAGCATTTAACGCGTGTGCCCAACTGTGTGAGGGCATTTTGCTAAATAAACTTCATAGAAAACGCAGAGATGGGTAAGGCGACACTTGTAGATAATCAAGTGCCAATTACCCACTTCAGCTCCCAGTGCTTTTTCTAATGCACCTTTTATATTCTGAACGTCCTGATGCTCCTGATTGCAGTTTGCCACTCTGTTTCCTTCATGCACTAAATGATGATGTACAAGTAAAGGGAGGTGAGGTGGGGGGGGGGGTCACACTCCTTCCTATTTCTAAGCAACCAAAGCTCACTCTTTGGGTTTACGTGCACCAGCATGCACTCCCCTGCCTGAGGAATAGAGCACCGAACTCTTAGATAAATTGGCAAATGGAAGAAAACAGGCAGTAATAAAGGAGGTATGGAATTTTATAAGCTTCATGATCTCTTTCCCCAAAGGCCTGAATCTATGTAATGAGGTAGTAGAACAAATTCCTGCCGAGTCTGAATTTATTCCTATAAGGAAAAAAGAAAAAAGAAAAAAAAAAAAGGAATGATAGGAATAAAGTAAATGCAAAATTGTTTTTTCTGCTCAGGTCATTAGTTGGTAATATTCTTGAAGGCGATGTAGAGTTTTTCCTACAAATATTGGGCTCTTTGTGGGGACTAAAAATAAACAGAGCAGCACAGGGAAATAGGCAAGCACTATTGATCTGCGTCAGGGCCGTTTCCACTTTAATGTTTGCAAAAGGCACAGCCCAGTTGTGCAAACCTATTTATAGGGAACAGCTTCCTCATTGCTATATATAGATGATAAAAACAAGGTGTACTGTCAGGTAATTTGGGTTTATGTTAGGAAATAGGACTGGGGGGCGGGGAGGGATCTCCTCCAGAACTAGTGAGGAGGGCTTATCCCTCGTGTTCCTGTGCCTGGAAGGAAAGACCCGTGGAATCCAGTGTCTGTGCCCACACTGCCTGTGGACACACCTGTGGCCTGAGTGCCGCCTCCAACTGGTGTTTGTTTACCTCTCAGCTGCCCCAGCCTCCCTCCCCTTTCCCTTGTGCGGGAAGCAGGACCTAAAACAAATAGGGTGCCTCCAAGACCCCCCTGCCCTTCTGTCCCTGTAGAGAGCTCTGACTCCCCACTGGTTTTGAGGGTGCTTGTGCCCACCTGTGCATGAGCGTGTGGGTCTGGTGCACGTATGCACACCTGGAATGTTTTCGTGTCATCCTGACATTTGGTTCTCCCTTTTTTTTTTTTTTTTTTCTAATTTGTTTTCTCTCCACTCATTTCCTACCAGAGTTCTTTACTCCTCGAATACCCTCCCCCCCAAACACTTATTTTTCTAGTTCCCTTCCCACCCCATTCACCAGGTCTCCACCCCTGGGCTCTTCTCTTCTCTTTTCTTTTCTTACACCTGTCAGTTCAATTCAACAAGCGTTAGTGAGTGCTGAGCGCCTGCGAAGTTCTGGGACTAAAGAGACAAACAAGACAGGATCTCTGTCCTCAAGTCCTCTGTCCAGGGGGACTTACGGTCTGCTCTCTGCCCCCTGCTCTCCACTCCAGTTATCGATCGCTCCCTCCAGGCAGAGGTTCCCGCCAGGATTCTCCACTGTAGTAACGGCTAAGCTTTGGTTCAGAAAACAATAATCCCCCCCCCCCCCCGCAATGTCTGAGTTATGAAAGGAACGGGGGCTTGCAGCAAGGGGCGCATATACCCTGAAATGTGATCAGGGCTTGAATTCTGTGTGTTAAAAATATCAAAGGGATGCTAATGGCCTCTAACACCTCCTAGAGGCTCCGAAGTGATGCTGTTTCACCTGCAGGCATAGTTGTCCAGGCTCTGGGAAATGGCCTGTTGACAGTTTCCACTCCGATGTGGTATTCTTAGTGCCAGTGCCAGTGCGGCACTGGGATGCTGAAATAACTAACCGTTTTTAAGTCGGTACAGAAAACAAACGGACCAACCCTGATGAAGCATAGTAACAGTGTGCTCCAGCCTGGGTGGGGCTGGAGAAATTGCTTTCCATCATCTCTGTGCCCGTTTCATCCCTTTAGATCTTTTACACCGTAAGTTTCCCTGTCCATCCAAATACAACATGAGTTTATTCTCAACGAACGAGACGCCAAGAACAGTGACAGGCAGTACATGTTTCAATCACAAAACGGTGTGCCAGTTATATACAGGCCAGACTTAAAAGCAAGAGGTGGAGAAGGAACTGACCAACTAATAAACATTTTAAATAGAACCCTCATCTCTATGCCTTGGTCTTCTGGTGATCACCAGACAAATGGTATTGGAGCTGAGATAATGGGAGATCTTTACCCTTCAAGGCCTCACTGTGTGGAGGGAATTCTCAACTGGTTTCATCATTCGCAATAGGGTTAATGTCTTTCTGGTGGCTGGGAAACCTCACTGGCTTCCCAGCTTCATTCTTTACATCCTTTTGTGCCTTGTCATGCTTCACCGAGTCTACTCTGTTCATCCCTGGTCTTCCTCTGTTTCCCATTCCATGCCCTCTGGAATGTGTCACTATGCGTCTTTTCCATTCCGCCATGTCTCTAAGTGGCATGCATCCAAATGATTACAGCTGTCTTTCTTGAGCCTTATGTAAAGTAATTCATTCTTGCCTTTTCAAAGAGGAGTGATGGTGTGAGGTCAGTGACACGGCCATATCCAGATTACTCCTCATCCTGCTGCGTGTTCTAACACCGCCCACTGTTCTAGAGCAAATAAAAGTGGCCAGGACCAAATCCACCACAACTTTCCCTGACCATTCACCGTTGCATGGAGAACAGACTGGACGTGGGCACACGTGGAAGCAGAGGAACCAATTAAGAGGCTACCTGAATAATTCAGGTGAGATCTGATGATGGCTTGGGGAAGATGAAAACAGTGGCGATGGAGACGGTGTATAATTTCAAGGTGGAAGGACAAACGGGACTTGACAATGATCTCACTATGTGTGATAAGGAATGGATGGAAGCATGATGCCTCCTAAGTTTGGGGGATAGGGAAGTTAATGAGGGGGGTCTGCCAGAGGGGAGGGGAACAGACCCAGCACAAATGAAGTTGGGGAAATGATGTGAAGGATCTCTTTCAACTAACTAGTGAGAATTTGACTTAAGATCACGAATAGTAGGGGTGCCGGGGTGGCTCAGTTGATTCAGCGACCGACTTCGGCTCAGGTCAACGATCTCACAACTGGTGGGTTTGAGCCCCACATTGGGCTCTGTGCTGACAGCTCAGAGCCTGGAGCCTGCTTCGAATTCTGTGTCTCCCTCTCTCTCTGCCCCTCCCCTGCGCGTGCTGTGTATCTCTCTGCCTCTCAAAAATAAATAAAAATGTTAAAAAGTCATGAATCTTAAAATACACGGAATAGCTCTTTGAAAACTATGAAGTTTGGGGTGACTGTAAGGCATTGGTATTATTTGCTTTGCTCCATAACATGGCCTTGATGGGGTGGTCTGACTTCCACCCAGCGTGGCGCATTAGTAATGCCTGAGTTCTGTGAGGGGGAGGGCAGTGCCTTATCCACTATACCCTTAGTGCTGACGGTCTTGCAATGGAAGGTGTTTGGTATGTTTGTTGAACAGGTTAGATCGCGTATTTGATTTAGAGAAGAGCTGGCCCTCTGGAAACAAACAGCAAGTTTTGAAAATACTTCCGTCTTTGAGGGGCAGTGCTGCCCCCCTCAAATGCCAGAGTACCAGGGACTAAATCGGCTGGGACACATTACCACCAGGTGACTGTGTGTGCAGAAAGTGCAGTGGCAGTGAGGTCCGTTTATGGCTGGGAGTAGAACAGGGAGGGCCCAATCTGAAAGTCGGTCAGAAAGTAGTCTGGAGAACAAGGATTGAAGCTTGGAGGCCCAGGATGCAGGTCAAGTCATTTAGGTTTTCGCCCTGTAAGGTGGTTCCTTGTCCCCAAGGTGCAGGCTACTCAGGAGGTTGTGCTGGGCTGGCTCTCATGGGCTCATTGGAAGTTGGTTGGGGCATAAATGCCATAAAAATAGGCACCATATAAGAAGAAAAAAAAAAAGTCTGCCATCTGAAAAAAGAGAAAGAAAACGGCCCCCTTTTCCAAACCATCTACATTAGCTAAAAACTTCTTATACCAACCGGCAATATTTTATGTGTTTGCCCCGACTGAGGCCTATAGCTCACAGACCTGCCAGTATTACACGATCAATATAAAAATTCCAGTTGTTTTGCTGACTTAGGTATTCACTGAGGGATTATCTGGGAGACAGACCTGAAAAGCAATTATGTGGAAAGTTCAATATGCTAGTTCTCCTTCAGCGGGGTTGCTGAGAGGGTACTTTCTGGAAACTTCTCCGGTTTTTTGGCAGGTGCACCTCCCTCCTGATGTCTTGTGCCTGTGGCACCACATTTCCAGGTCTTAGTGTTGTACTTCAGTCTGTCACTGTGGGGCCTCCTGAAGTCACATCCACAAATATTTTGGAGCTTGTTCTCTTGACCACAAATCATAATAGTCTTTCAGTTTGTTTTGGCCTGGCCTGGGATCGGCAGGGAAGAAGTGGTGCAGGCGAAGGAGTGAGATTCTTGTTGAAAAGACCACTTTTCTCAGGTTGATATCCATGGAAATATCTGTTCGTTTCCTCCTGGCATGGATTTTATAGCGTCCGTGAAGCTCCCTCCTCTCCACCCGATTCTTGGCCTTCCCCCACCTCACCTCCCCACCCCCCACCTCTTCTCCCCAGGGTGTGAAAGTACATTTGCGGCCGTCCCACCTGAGTCCCACCTGATGGCTGCCGTGTGTGTGTGTGTGTGTGTGTGTGTGTGTGTGTGGCCTCAGCCATGGAATGCTGAGTGTTTGCACAGGGGTTGCTGAGAGTCAAGTCAAGAAACAAGCCTGTTGGTACGAAGCCAAATAGGGTAGCTGCTTCAGTTTCACCCCTGATCCAAGCTGGAGCGGGTTCTCCAAGTGGAGGAAAGCGGAGGAGTGGCGTGAAAAGGGAGCAGGAACTTTGGGCTTTACTCTTCAGCTGCTGGAGCAGAATTCTGGTTCACCACAGGTCAGCATCTTCTGTTTTCTGATCAGCGGCCCAGCCTGACTGGTTCGCGGTTATTCGGCTCACTGGCCGCCACAAGGGCCACTTGGAAGATGCTTCTTTTGCACTGCCATGATCCCCCTTCCACCACCCTCCCCCCCACTTTCCTTGCCCATCAAGTTTTGCAGTTTACTCTGTGACCCACATAAAGTAAAAGAAAACCCCCACGACCTAGGAATTCCCATGTTGTGAGATATGTTATTTCCTGCCATTGAAAGGATTATTTTACACTGCCAGCAAGGAGGGCTTTCAGGAATACGCTAACACTCTATTTCCTCCCCCTTAGTATTTCCTCAGTTGTCCTTAGAGTGCCAGTAACCTCCACTGGGTTTCTGTACTAAAAGTGCTTCAGTGTCTCCTGGCTAATGATAAATAATCAGCCGACTATTGATTTTGATCATCTTCTAAAATAACTGGCCGTGTTTCCTTGCCACATCGATGCTATGGCACACATGGCCCATTCCTCAAGAATGGTAGCAGTCAAGCCTAGGTTGACCACATGTACTAAATCGACACAGAGACGCCCGGCTGGCTCAGCCGGAAAAACATGCGACTCTTATCACAGGGTTGTGAGTTCAAGCCCCACCTTGGGGATAAAGATTACTAAAAATAATAAATAAACTTAATTGAACATGGAAATTGTTGCTGACCTAACAATGTCTTGAGAGAGAGAGAGAGAGAGAGAGAGAGAGAGAGAGAGAAGATACAGAAAAAGGATACTCTTACTAAAAAAATACAGTGTCCAGTCATTTTGGGTAAACTGGCATTTAGGAAGATAAATCGGTTATTCGACTGTTTCTGTTAGAAACAGGATCTGAATCTACAGGCAAGACTGGCCTGAGTTCCCTGGTCCTTTCACTTTGGGGTATCAGGTGGTGAGAAACAGCAAGCCTATTGACCACGGAGGATATTCTCTTCTTCCTCCCATCCCTGCCCTTGCTAAAGGAGGACAGTGTTTCCCTGTTGATGAGCCTTTGGATGATTACCGGTGTCTTATCGGTAATGATAATGCGGCAGCAAAGGTTCTCTTGCATTCATTATTAGTGTTTTCACTAACACTGCTCCCTGAGGTGATTAAAGATCCTGGATCCAGACCCCACTGGAGGGGAGCAAGTACTCTAACCCCGTTTAAAGCCACCACCTCTGTGCCCTCCTATCCCTTTCCCTGTTGTCATTGTTTCCCAAACTTGACTCTTCAGAACCCAGTGATCGACCACGAGTGACCTGGGTCCCTGCTGAAATGACTCTATATGGACAAGGCAGGTGACGTAAACATGGGATGCTCTAGTGCGTGAGGGAATAGGGGAGCACCAGACTCTCAGAGAACAGAGAGGCCTGAGGCCTAAAGATCATGAAATCCTCCCCCCACCTCCCCACACCTTCCCCCTTCCCCCAATGTAATGCCCATGACTTTCAGGCTCCAGGATGCTAGCTGAAAAGTGATTTAAGCAAATCTGCACCCATAAGGCCCTTTATGCAAAGTAGTTCCTTGGCCTGGAATGTCTGCAGTCCCACATCTCATCCTCCACAGCTGAGCTTGAATTCCGCCTTCCCAGACAGATCCAGTCCCCCTCCCCCTTGCTGCTTAGCGCCGTAGTTATGCTTCTGCTCACCACACATCACACTCCGCCTTCCACTGGACGTACTTGGGTAGCTGCAGTAGGCTGCTGAAAGGCTGCATCTTCGAGTTTCTCATTCCATCTGCCCTTAGCATTTATTTCCATATAGTGGATTCTCAGTAAACCTTTCTGTTGGGAGAAGGGGGAGAAAGCAAGCCTAGTTTCAAATCATAACCATTCAAAATGGAGACACTCTATTATACTATAGTCGTGGCATCCGGTGGAAAAGTAAGTGAAAACCTTTGCATGCCCAGGACGTGAGTATTTCTCTGCCAAAAATAATTCTGAGCCAAGTCATCTATAAGCATATCACAGAATTAGGGAAGTCCCTTTTTTCTCTTTGTTATGTCCAGCTGGACTGTTAACGATTAATGTGGTGCATTCATTCATTTGTCTTTTCACTTACCTCTTCATTTATAGAAAACACAAGCACAGGGCAGGCTTGAATTCTCTGTCTGAAATAATTGCTTGACTCCGGGGATCATGTAACCTGTGGCATCCAAGCAGTTAGAACTCTAGGAGAAGCAAAGTAGGAACAATGCACCACCCTGGAAAATAAATAGCACCTTAATGTCAGAATGTGAGAAGCTGTCTCACGAAGAACAGGCTTCAGAACATCCTAAATGAGTAACCTCATGCACAGTAGCATGCTGGCACAGTGGCCGTATTGATTTATGTATTAGTGCTTTATTTAAACTCTGTGCCCAAAGGTAACTGAGTAGTACAGGGCTTCTGAGTCCCACCGGACCCGGCCTGGGAGAAGGCCTCCAGATCTTGATGTAGGCGGGAAGTTAATCCGTTGTTTTGATGTCTGCCTTTGTTAATCATTGAGCCTTTGACACTGAGATTTTAGTTTCAGGTTGGGTTCATTGAGGTGTAACTTGGACTAAATTTACCCTTTTTTTAGTGTACAGGACCATGTATTTTAACAAATGCATACGGGTGTATGATGACCATCGTGATCAAGATACAAGATAGCGTCAGCACTCCCCAAATTTCTTTTATGCCCTCTTGAAGTCAACCTTCCCTTGCACACCTAGCCCCTGGCCACTACTGACCTGTTTTCTGACCCTGTAATTTTGCCTTTTCCAGGATGTTCTATAAAGGAAATCATACGCCATGCAGACTTCTGAGTCTGGTTTCTTTCATACAGCATAATGAGATCCCTCCATGTTGCTCTGTGCATCGGTAGCTAGTTCCTTTTTGTTGCTCAGTAGGATTCCCTTCATCGTATAAATGTACTACTGTTTATCTCTTCACCAGTGGAAGGACATCCGGGTTCTTTCCACAGTGGGGTCATTATGAATAAACATTCATATCCCATTTTTTGTGTGTGAATAGGTGTTGTCATCTACCTTAAATAAATACCTAAGCATGAGATTGCTGAGTTGAATGACAGGTATATGTTTAATTCTTATAAGAAACTGCTGAATCATTTTTCAAAGTGGCTTTTCTGTTTTTGTGTTGCTATAATATTCACCGAGGGAGGTCCACCTTTAAGGTTACATCCACACCGTTTTAGATCATTTCGAGAGGATTATATATTCCGGGGAGACTGAAGATCCCTCAAGGTGTCGTTTTGCTTGTCCTCCCTCAGCTGTGGGTACCTTGAGAGGAAAAGAGAAATGGAATAGGGATGTGGACCCCAACTCAATGGGTTAAGCTTTTTATTTATAAACAGAACTTTTTTTTCCTCCTAACTAAAAATGATTAATGTGAGTGTTTGGCTGCTTGGCAAGACTCTGCCCTGATATTCAGAGGAGATTAGAGTAGCTTTGCAGATAAGCTCAGAAAATCTAGCTGGCCACAGAGTCATTTCCCAGCCCTCAGGCAGTCACCGGGTGTCCTGGTGCTGATGTCATCGACAAGGTCGAGTCCTGGGAATCTGAAGATGGCACATCTTTTAAAAGGTGATATTTCCAAGCCTTGGACAAACTCTCAACTGCCTAACAACTGATTTCTTTTACCTCCTCACCCGAATGCTTTCAGATCCTGACCAGTGGAGACACTTTGCAGGCGAGGCTTCTTATCACCTAATTTATGTTTGGTTGAAATCGGGGATTATGGAGTTGGCCTCCACACCTGGCCTCAGAGCCTCAGCCCGAAAGCAGGGGAAATATGTCTGAGTGCTTTCTGACCTTGGCTATGGTCAGCACCTTTATGCTCAACAGGAAAATCAGTTCAAAGGCTATTTGCGTTGGAGGCCGGGTCCTCCTGTGGCCTATTATGGGTCACGGTAGCTGGCTTTAGAATCGGCGGAGGTATCCCAAACAGGAAGGAAAAAAAAAATCAGTGACTTGTGGAATGTCTGATGCCCTTTGGTAACCTTCAGAGTTCTGTGGTAACCATACAGGCACTGTGACCCGCAAATCCAGCCAGTAACCCTCCAGGAACTGGTTACTTGCTGTGTTTGAGTAGGAATTCATGGAGTGATCCTGACCAAGGAGAACATTCAGCCAAGGGCACTCGACTCCGTGGGGCTTTTGTACTTTACCCTCAACTCCACTCTAACAAAACAGAAAGAGGGGTGGGGGTGGGGGGATAGTAAATGGAAAATGATCATTTTCTGTCTGATTTTGCTTCATGGAAGCAAATGG
Organism: Panthera uncia; assembly: GCF_023721935.1. Classification (NCBI taxonomy): domain Eukaryota; kingdom Metazoa; phylum Chordata; class Mammalia; order Carnivora; family Felidae; genus Panthera; species Panthera uncia. Next base: position 21,092,971 of record NW_026057577.1, on the reverse strand, counting down.
AAATGTCCATTCAATACCCACCTATCGGCCACAGAGTTGCAAGCACCTGTTCTTACTTCCCCGAGCATGTGTCCTCCTCAGAGGTACTGGGAAAGGCTCTACAGCATTGTCAGACAGGTCTTGTGTTCCATCGGGCTGATTTGACGTTCTTCTTATGGACACCAGTTTGGACAGAATGGTGAAGATCAATAAATAGGATACCTGTGGTATGGAGAGGAAGAGGTTTGTTTTGTTTCCAGCTATAGATGGGCCTGCGGGTGCACTTTTTAGAGCCAAGTTACCAGAATGTGAGAGCAGAGGAAAAGATGGGCTGGGTGGGGGTGGGGGCGGGGAGACAGTCACAGGTTTTGATTGTACCATATTCCCTGGGGCATCCAGCCCTTTTGTGACTGTTGGGCATTAACTAAACCCACGGGATGGGGGATGGCTTTCCCTCTTAGTGTCCAGTAAATTGTTTCCCCCAGAGCTGCCAGCATTTGCAGCCAGATGACTTGTTCACCTTGGTATATTGCACATGGCCTGAAGAAGGCCCAGTTGGCAGTCCCCATCTGTGGATTCCGAGAGGCACCAAGTGCAGGGAGAGTTGTGGGGGCACTCTTGCTTGCTAGGCATATGGCGAGTTCACAATGCTAGATGTTTTAGCAGGCCATGGAGTACATTTGCCAAGGGAAAGAATACAGCGATCATGAAACTAGGGACCAGAAAATGCTGTAATAGAAGACGCCATCATGCTGCTAAATTTCATTCTTATTCCTAGGGTAAGTTGATATTATTGCAGGAGACACTAAGGATCAGAGCATGATGGAAGAGGAAGCTGTTCACAAGTATCAGTGATGTGCTGTACGGATCGTGATTCGCGTATTCATATCGGTGCTAGCAGTAAAAGGTTTCTTTCCTTTACATATATCACAACGCATTGTTTGCTGGACCATAGTAGCACTGAATACTGCACAGATCTCACCCCTCAGTGGAGGGAAGGGGTCAAGATGAGCCAAGGGAAGGGGTCGAGTTGGGTCCATGTCCCAACCCACTGAAATGTTGCTCCATTTCTACACTTAAATTTACAGGGATCTGGCATTTGTATGCTGGCAAGATCCATAGCATCTGGGGGAGGGGAAGGGGTTGCTAAATTGCCATTAAAAATTCCTTTGCTTTCTGACAAAGAAGTCAATTCAGAAACTTCCAAATGGTCTTGCTACTTGAGCCTCTACGTCTGCATTTGAAATTGTTCCCCTCTAGTCCTAGTATTATAGGCTTTTTTCTTCATCAGTGAAGTGTGTACAATCTCCTTCATGTCTAAGTAAACCAACTTTTCTGTTTTCTCCTTTTAAGTTTTTGTGAAAATGATACAGGTATCAGTTAAAGAAATAAAGTAGCATGGAGAAATGATTATATTGAAAAGCCATGGTACTCCCCCCGCCCCCCCCCCGCCCAAAATGGAAACAACACTGAGAAGGGGCTAGATTTGGGCGCATGCGGGTGGCTCAGTCAGTTAAGCGTCCGACTTCAGCTCAGGTTATCATCTCGCGGTTCGTGAGTTCAGGCCCCGAGTCGGGCTCTGTGCTGACAGCTCAGAGCCTGGAGCCTGCTTTGGATTCTGTGTCTCCTTCTCTCTCTGCCCCTCCCCCACTCATGCTCTCGTTTTTCTCTCTCTCTCTCTCTCTCTCTCTCTCAAATGTTAAAAAAATTTTAAAGATAAAAAATTTTAAAAACGAAAAAGAAGGCTCTAGACTTTTAGTTAGGAGTTTGGCGGCAGGGGTGGGAGGAGGGAATGGTGCTTAAAATGCCCGAGGAGAAGGTTTTACTGCACAGTATGTTGGCACATATTCTAGCCCTTCTAGTTCTTGCCAGTTTTTTTTTTTAACGGTTTATTTTGAACGCATTTTAGATTTACAGAAAGGTTACCAAAAAAATAGAATTTCTGTATATGTCCCTCACCCAGCTTCCCCTAATGTTAATGTCTTACATATAGTACAGTTTGACTTGTAAAAGTAAAAATTGGGGTTTCTAGCATCGGGCACGGACCTAAGGCGGGCGGCGGGGGGGGGGGGGGGGGGGGAAAAACACGAGGAGTCTCCGCCGGCCCAGTGAACCGCTCTCCTTTTCACCCCCTTTGGAGTCCCGTTCTCAGCTGCAGGTGCCCGGTGAGGCAGGGGTTTTCCTGGGACACTGCCAGGCAGCTCTGACGTCCTCCCACCCTTCCACTCTCCCAAAGTTTTCTCCTACATGTTCTAGGCTCTTACCTCTCACTGTCTATCAGCCAGGGTTCTTCTCCAGAGGAAGGAACCAAAGAGATAGAGATGTAAATGACAGATATAAAATTAGCTACAGATACAAATGCAGATACAGTGAGAGAGACAGAGATAGAGATAGATTTATTTTGAGTCACTGACTCTCATGCACGACTGTGGGGGCTGGAAAGTCCAAAATCCGTAGATCAGGCCGACAGGCTCGAAATTCAGGTAAGACTTGATGTTGCAAGTCTCGGAGTCCTAAATCCCCGGGGCCGGCCAGCAGGCTGGAGACTCAGGCAGGACTTCTATGTTACAGTCTTGAGGCAGAATTCCTTCCCTGGGAGACCTCAGATTTTGCTATTAAGGCTTTTAACTGATTGGATTAACACGCCCAGGCACATACACCACCCCTCGAATTATGGAGGGTAATCTCCTTTACTTAAAGTCAAATGATAAGAAATAGTAATCCCATCTACAGAATACCTTCATAGCAGCATAGAGACTAGCGTTTGCCCAAACACCTGGGCGCCACAGCCCTGTTCACATGTAAAATTAACCATCGTCGGCTCTGTTCCCTTTGCCAGCCTCTCCTTGACCTCCAGAAATTTGTTGCAATCTTTCTTCTTCCCCTGATGCTCCTCTCCCAGCTGTATCCGTGTTACATCCCTCCCCTTTGTGTTAACATTTTATTACAGTCTAAGGAGATAAGCGCTTCTATTCATTCTACTGTCTTCTACTTGTAGAAACCAAAGTTTACTTGTAAAGAAAACCTGATTGCTCCTGCAAGTGCCTCTCCTAAATACAGGCGTGTCGGCAGAGGTCAGCAGTCCTTTTGAGATTAAAAACAACAGCAACAAAAACATCACATGATTCAACTCCCATGTATTTATTTGCCTTACATATTGCTCAAGACAGATTTCCAATACTGATTCTTAGGGGTGTCTACTGCATTGTACTTATTTGGAATTTTTCAAATATTTACTTTATTTAAAAGGACCTCTCCAAAGGAAATTGCTTATTTTCCTGTTTGTTTGGATATAGATCCTTCCAACTTTGAATATTTGAAAAATCTTCACGATATGAATCCTCGGCCTTCAGTCTGACCCGTAACTTTATTATTTTAATTTTCAAAATCACAAACAAAGCTCTTTGAAGGGCTTACTCGCCTCTGTAATTCACAGCACCTAGAACGGTGCTTTGTCCCAAGTAGGTGCTCAAAAAAATTTTTTTAAACGTGCTTAAGTTTTTAAAAACATTCTTTAGCTTTGTATAATAATGGTATGATTCAAATGCTTCAATTTATGATAGTTCATTCATTCCTCAAATTTGATAGTACTTGTCAGGTAGGGTGGGAGCAGGCACTTTTAAGTCTCATTTTATAGGAGGGATACTTGGACTGTGTCTGAAATGGTAAATAATTTGCTGAGGCCACGTACCTGACAGTTGCTGAATCTGCCTGAGTCCAAGTCTTCTGATTCTTAATTTTATGCTCCTTATTTTGGATGTATCACATATCCTTATGGAACATTAGACAATGAACATATTTCTATAAATCCTGCTACTGTTAGATATGCTTGCAATGAACTCAGATTCATGTCATGGTCTGCTAATACGCTAAACTATCCCTTTCTTTATAAGAAGTTAAGTTTCCTTGAACAATCTACCTTGTTGTTTCCATATGTGTTCTGTACCCATGGACCAAATAGTCCTCCATGAAAATTGCTCTCAGCTTTAGGCTGTCTCCCAGCAAAGGTGTGTTTGAGAATCAAAGACCACTAGATCACCCAGGGGGCTCTGTCACTTAAGTGTCCGACTTCAGCTCAGGTTATGATCTCGCGGTTAGTGAGTTTGAGCCCCACATCATGCTCTGTGCAGACAGCTCAGAGCCTGAAGCCTGCTTTGGGTTCTGTGTCTCCCACTCTCTACCTCTTGCCCGCTCACACTCTGTCTCTCTCTCTCAAAAATAAATAAACATTAAAAAATTAAAAAAAAAAGAATTAAAGACCACTGATAAATAAGACACAAGGATACACTGAACAGCATAGGGAATATAGTTAATACTGTGACAACTCTGTATAATGACAGACTGTAGTGGATTTATGGTGGTGACCATTTCCTAACGTATGTAGTGTTGAATCACTATGTTGTATACCTGAGGCTAATTGTATGTCAACTACATTGCCATTAAAAAACAGAATCAAGAACCCCTTTGTGTTTTCAGAATTTGAGCCTTCCTACAACTGCTGAAAATTCATCTGTACAAAAAAGACATGCTTCTAGTCTTAATATAAAACCATCAAATTAAACCTAACACATCATTTACTGATAGCAAATGGAGGTGCAACTCCTTCTCTCCCACACCTCCCAAGATGCATCTTTTCAGAAATCAGGGGCCCCTGGGTGTCCCGGTTGGTTAAGCATCCAACTCCTGATTTTGGCTCACTCAGGCCATGATCTCACGGTTTATGAGATCAAGCCCCACATTGGGCCCCTTGCTGATGACAGCACGAAGCCTGCTTGGGATTCTCTCTCCCTCTGTCTCTCTGCCCATCCCCTGCTCTCCTGCATGTGCACACGCTCTCTCTGTCTCAAAGTAAATAACATTTTTAAAAAATCAAATCAAACCCATCACATAATTTACTAATAGCAAACAGACTTGCAACCCTTTCTCTCCCATACCTTCCAAGATGCACTTCAGTAACCGCCTTGTTAAAAAAAAAAAAAAAGTCATCATTACAAGTACAGACTCCCTGTTACAAACCTATAGTGATATTTTTTAAAGAAATACCACGTGTCTTGATTTAGTATGAAACGCAAGTGACAGAACCCACGTGTGGTCCCCGAGAGCAAAGCCCCATTACCCAGAGCTGTTCCCAATGGTTCTCAAGCTTCTCCTGCCACCGGCCAGCAGCACACAGGGGGACAGTTTCCTTGCCACGCACTCTCTACCTTTGGTTTCCCCGTTTTTCTTTCTTCCTCATTTTTTCTGGGACCTCTCCCCCGCCCCCCTCCCCCAGGCCCTGTCATTCCACCGGACTTGCACACACATCGAAAGCTTAAATGCCTCGCTCATCTTTACTGCATTTTATGTATTATTCAGACCAGTTTCAGGGCAGGTCTCATCTGATTCCACTCAATTTGCCAGAGGTTTAAAGGATTAAACAATCCTTCAAGTATTTCCTGTTATCACTCCTCTTCTCTCAGTGCATGGGAGCATCCTTTGGGCCCGGACGTCATAACCTCGAGTGTGTGACCTGGCCTGCAGGGACCCCTGAAGCCCCGGAAGTGAAGGGGGAATAACGCGAAGCTGAAGTGCGCTTTCGAGGGGAGTGGCTCTGTAGTTTTCCTCAGATCCTAAAAGGGACCCGTGACCCAAAAAGGTTTAATAACCATGACTGGCTCTCAGTGGCCCTGCGCTCCTGCCAGGTCATTCTGTTTTCACTTGAGGCCTGGGCAGGGCTCTGGCAATGAGCCAGCAGGCCCTGGAGCCACAGCCTGTGTCCCGTCTGCTTCCCCGGTCAGCCTCCCCGACCCACTGGGCTTTACCTCCGGAACTTGCTCTCCAGTGTGCTGCCCCTGGGCTGGGCCTCACCTCTGCTGGGCTTGTCTCATTCCTTCCCACATCCCCCTGTCCTGGCATGGAAGGTGTTCCTGTCCTGTTTCTTTCCCAAGCAACGTCACTCCGGTTTTTGTTTGTTCTGGAGCCTCTTTTCTGAATATGGAGGTTCACCATTTTTCCTCAACCTCCTGCCTGCCCCCCCCCCCCATCCGTGTACCTGGCCCATCGCAGAGCCACTGCCCTCCCTAGAGGGTGACACACTCCCTTCTTAGGGAATCGCATCCCTCAAAAGACGGATAGCATCCCCATGCCATGAGAAACCCTGGCAGTTTCTTCCCTTCCAGCCCCCTAAAATTGCAGGGCCCACACGAACATGGTATAGTTCCATCCAAAGGCACCTGGATGCAAGCAGGTCTTACCCTGCTTCAGCCTCATCTAAATAACCTCTGTCTCCCTGTCACACGATAGCAGGTTTCGCATTCTCTCTCTCTCTCTCTCTCTCTCTTTCTCTGTCTGTCTGTCTTTTAAGTTTATTTATTAAGAGAGAGAGAAAGAGAGAGAGAGGATCCCAAGCAGGTGACAGGAGCTTTGAACTCAGACTGTAAGATCATAACCTGGAGCAAAATCAAGACTCAGACACTTAACCAGCTGAGTCACCCAGGCACCCCCAGGTTTCAGATTTTCTGATCAACTTTTTGCTGTTAGAATTGGCAAAAAAGGGGCGCCTGGGTGGCTCAGTCGGTTAACCGTCCGACTTTGGCTCAGGTCACTATCTCACTGTCTGCGGGTTCGAGCCCCGCGTCGGGCTCTGTGCTGACAGCTCAGAGCCTGGAGCCTGTTTCGGATTCTGTGTCTCCCTCTCTCTGACCCTCCCCCGTTCATGCTCTGTCTCTCTCTGTCTCAAAAATAAATAAATGTTAAAAAAAAAATTTTTTTTTTTAATAAAAAAAAGAATTGGCAAAAAAAAAATAGCCAACACCGATTAAATATGCAAACCCTCAAGGAAGGTGGACACAGATAAAAAGAAAGGAAAAAGGTAAAGTCACACAGATTTTCACTGCTTTCTTCTGGTTTGGGCCTTGGCTTTACGTTAGGCCTCTTCTAAGCGAACCCCTGCATCCTGTGCTCCTTCTGATTTGCTGCCCGTGAGGTGTCTGGAGGTGCAGGGGGCACAACTGGAACGTAAGCTGAGGGACATGACTCCTTGACCATTTGAGCTTCGGTGGGCTGAGCTGGCATCATAAATCACGTTGGCAGAGAGGGTGGATTTGGGGCCCTGAGTGAACTGCCGTTCCAAGTCCAAAGTTAGCTCCCCACGAGGTCTGCATTCTCAGCCTGCTGACACTTCCGATAGTCTTTGCTGATACCCAAAACAGAGAATTCGAGCCCTGCCATATTTAGATCCCTGCCCTAAGTCAGAGTTCTGAGCTGCCGCGTTGCTGTTTCTGATACACGATCCTGAGCCAAGGAAGTGACCGGCCTGTGGCCTCACAGACTCGAGAGCCGGGTCTCGGGCAGAGGGCTAGTTCCTGTCCTCAGATAGGGATGGGCACACCACGGCCCTGCCAGATCTCTCACCTGCCCCTTGCCTCCCATCCTGAGGCCAGCTTTTCAGAAGGGATCATCTGTCCCTTTGTTACCGAAAAACGAGCAGCTCGGGGCGCCTGTGCAGTCCAGCTATATGATTCTTCTGCATGTTTCCCGATCCATTGCTCCTCCTGCAGAGGAGAGATAATGAAGGCGTGCACGGCTAACCCCACCGGAAGCCTTTCTCACGGTTAAGAATTGTCGATGAGACTCTGCAAAGTATCCTAGAGCCCACTGCTACCACATGTCTCCGTCTAATCTGTCCAAAGAGTTTTAGGGAGGGGGGAACATTATGATCGGTGTTTAGCTGGCTGTGTGAACAGAGTGTCAAGAACAGCCTAAACCCATGTGGACACAGTGGAAGCGTCCTCCTGTCACATAGCACATTGAGCTCTCCCAACTTCTGACCACAAGTCCTTCCTCCATGTAATTATCTTTTTTTTTTTTTAATTTTTAAATGTTTTTATTTATTTTTGAGACAGAGACACAGAACCCGAGCAGGGGAGGGGCAGAGAGAGAAGGAGACACAGAATCCAAAGCAGGCTCCAGGCTGTGAGCTGTCAGCACAGAGCCCAACGTGAGTCCTGAACCCACGAACCATGGGATCATGACCTGAGCCAAAGTCAGACACTTAACTGACTGAGCCACCCAGGTGCCCCCACCCCTTCCTCCATTTAAAGAAACTAAAACAGGGATGCCTGGGTGGCTCAGTCAGTTAAGACTCTTGATTTTGGCTCAGGTCACGATCTCACGGTTCATGAGTTCAAGCCCCACATCAGGCTGTCTGCTGTCAGCACAGAGCCCGCTTCGGATCCTGTCTCTCCCACTTTCTCTCCCTGCTCCTTCCCTGCTCACTCTCTAAAATAAATAAACATATTAATTAATTAATAATGAATAAAAAACAAAACAACTCTTGATTTCGGCTCAGGTCATGTGATCTCACAGTTGTGAGACAGAGCCCCACATCAGGCTCTGCGCTGACAGTGTGGAGCCTGCTTGGGATTCTCTCTCTCCTCTACCTCTGCCCCTCCCCTCCCTCAGAATAAAAAAAAAAAAAAACCAAACTTTAAAAATTGTAATAATAAAGAAACTGAAACAGCACAAAATGTTGACGTCTGGCTGTGCTCCTGTAAGGTCCGGACTCCCCTCAGCCAGCGAGGTCGTTTCTGCTTTCACAAAAGGACTCAAACACACTGGTTCTTGGTTGTCACCCAGCCATATTAGCGATGTGACAAAGACAATTCAGAACAAGGCATGTATACCCTCTCCGCCCCCTACTCTCTGAGGAACTTCTCTGTGCCAGGCCCTCTGCTTTGTACTTCATCTCTGATTTAATTAACACTCAGAACATTTCAATGAAGGCGTATTTAGTTAGCCCACATTACAGATGGCGAAATCGAGGGTAGACCGTTGAGGTGCCCTAGGTACCGCAGCTGACCTTCGGTAGACGGAGGTTGGTAGCGAGGTCTCCGGATGTGAGAACCCCTGCTTGGTCTATGACACGTGCCATTGCGGCAGTCTGTTAGATCCCAGAACTAGACATTAGAATCATCTGGGGGACTTGCAGACGAGGAAGTCAGAACCTCTTGGTGCGGTCCCGGCCGCCCAGGGAAGAGCTGCTGAGCACTCAGCAGCCCCTCAAGCACTAAGAGGACAGCCTGTCTCTCCCTTATCCTGGGACGAGGAGGAAAAGTGTAGAGGGAAGATGCTGAGCGCGTGTTGCACACGTTGAGTGTGAGGTATTACAAGAACTTGGCACAGAGACGGCCACTGGCAAGTGGAGATTTGTTGTGAGACGCAGCAGGACTCGCTCACTTTCCCAAACGCGTGCAGATGGGATGTGAACGCCCCAAAGAAGGGGAGAAGGCGAATGGCAAGAACCGCCCAGTTCCTTCTGGAGCCATCAGACGGTGCTCTTGTGTCTGTGTGTATACATATCTCCCTCTTGAAAACGTGCTAAGTGACAAAAACGGACTGGAAGGGCCACATACTATGTGACACCACTGGTATAAAATGTCCACAGTACGCAAATCCACAGTGACAGAAAGTAGATTCGCGGTTTCCAGGGGCTGTGGGAAGAGAGGAGTGGGGGGTGGCTGCTAATGGTATGCAGTCTCTTTTGGGAGTGACAACAAGTTTCTAAAATTGATTCTGGGGGTGGTTACACAACTCTGGGAATATACTAAAACCCATTTCCAATGGGTGAATCATGTGGCAGACGAATTATATCTCCATTAAAAAATAACAGTATACAGTAAAACCTTGGTTTGCGAGCGTAATTCGTTCCAGAAACATGCTTGCAATCCAAAGCACCTGTCTATCAAAGCAAATTTCCCCATAATAACGGAAACTCAGATAATTCATTCCACAACCCAAAAACACTCACGTAAAAATGATTATACAAAATACAAAATAATACAAAATAATAAAGAAATACAAATACTATAATACAAAATAATAAAGAAATGCATAAAGAAATAATAAAGAAAATACAAAATAAAAGGAAAAATAAATTAGCCTGCACTTAACCTTTGAAACCCTTTGTGGCTGGTGTGAGGGAGACAGGAGAGAGGAGGGTTATCGTGTAGGACAACTTTCACTATCACTAACGGAATCACTTCTATCTGTTGGCTCAATGGAATCTTTTTCTTTTGGTGCACCTTTAACAAGGAACCTATCCCGTGACCTAGAATGAAGCAAAGCATTCCTAAACTTACTCTTATAGGGAAAGGCAAAGGACTGTCCATAGGTGCTTTGAAGTAACAAAAAATACACCAGTGCCAGTTGTAGGCACCTTCCAAAATTCTGAAAAATCACCGATTTCTGCCAAACACCATAGCCTGCAACCGAGCATCTGAGTATGGGAGAAGATCACCCACAATCCCGCAGGGAGAGAGAGAGAGAGAGAGAGAGAGAGAGAGAGAGAGAGAGAAGAACCATCGGCTCAGTTGTGATCACGTGATATTTGGCATCACGTGCTATTTTATTGCAAGACATCGCTCGTTTATCAAGTTAAAATTTATCAGAAACATTTGCTCGTCTTGCAGAACACTCACAGAACAAGTTTTTCGCAATCCCAGGTTTTACTGTATGTATACATGTATGTCGCTCAAACTGTCATTATTTACTCGACCAAAAATAAAATCCAAAATAAAATTACAAGTTATATCCAGCCTTTAATTTGATGTGGGCACCTTGACTCATTATGCAGAGTCAACACACCCTTTATTCAGCTCCCCCTTCATAGGCTACCTTAACTGTCAGCACAAGAAACAAAATCCTGTAAGTTAGGACATGGGAGGGCAGTTTAAGGAATAATTAGATTCTCTATCTCAAGAACCGAATTTATATGCAGTAGAGAAAAAGCTCATGATGCTTTGTGCCTTGTTTGTTCCCTGTGGGAACCATTCTCACCTGGCCTCTAACATACAGGTTCTTCTATATTTGGGTATTTAAAAACTGGGCTAGAAAAGGAAAAACTGAACACAGGTTCTTTCTTTCGGATTTGCATTAAAATGTGCATTTGAGGGGCACCTGGATGGCTCAGTTGGTTAAGCATCTGACTTCAGCTCAGCTCATGATCTCACAGTTCATGAGTTCAAGCCTCACATCAGGCTCTCCGCTGTCAGCATCGAGCCCTCTTCGGATTCTCTGTCCCCCCCCCACCTTGCTCGGCCCCTCCCCAGCTCACTCACATGCTTTCTCTCACTGTCTCTGTCTCTCTCTCTCTCTCAAAAATAAAATTTTAAAAAATTTTTTTAATGAAAAAAGTATGCATTTGATCTTGGTCCACAATTTTTAAGCCTGAACAGCACAGATGTTTGGACAGTGGCTCCAGGTTTCATTATCGCTGGGTTGTCCTCCTGACATGTCGGAACTGGGTATCGAAACACGCGAGGTAACCTGAAGCAGTCCTTCGAGCTGACTTCAAAGGAGAGGAAAGTGTTAACAAAAGTAGAAAGGAGTGTTTGGAAACAGCCTTAGCTATTTCACGGCAGACTCTGGGAGGACTCCAGGCCAGGGATTCTAAATACCATAGTAGTCAAGTAAAGTGTTCTTATAAAAGTAAAATGAGCCTGCCTGGCAGCCTGTGCAGAAGGAAGCCTCACTCCAAACATAATATTTGATGCTGTCCACACTTTAGCACTCTGTTACCGTTGGCTTACGTATCAGATGTGATGTTTTCTCTGGTGGTTGTTTAAAGAAAGGGGGCTGGAAAAATCCCCAGTTTGTTGGTATGGCGGGAGGAAAACTGTGCATACGCAAGCACGGATCCCTCTCCAAACTAAACACGTATACGGCACCTTCAGTTGCAAGGGAACGGCGTTTAGTGTTACTTCCCAACGCCTTGCGAAGGACATTAATATTCCGTATCCATTTTACTAACGTATTTAAAGCAAAGGGGTCTCCAGGAAGTTTTCTCCACATACAATTCCTACAGCTGGAGCGGAAACCAATTCTGAAACATCTCCTCTTCTAAATTATGCCTCTGCCTGGCTTTCGCCATCAGAAGCTCCTGAGGCTGTACTGTCGGGGAAGTGGGCTCAGGGCCCCAGATGCTCATGTGCCAGAGTCGCGGATCCCCAAACGGGTCCGCATTTATTCGGCCTTCTGCACAGCCTTGCTTGACAGAGTAAGAGGCAAAGTAGGGGCCTCCTGTTAGGAGAAGTTCCATTCTTCTGAGAAGCTTTTCTTTCTCAGTGGACAGCGAACTATCCAGAGCAATCCTGGAAGAAGTCATTTGTTCACTGCTGGAGGCTGATTTGCCGCCCCGCAGAAGCACACGCAGTGCAAGAAGACACTCGGCGAGTGGGGGATTTTTCTGCACATTCAGCAGGGCACTGCGCTCGAACAACCGCTTGAAGAATGCTGAAGTCATGTGTCGCTGCGCACTGGAACAGTTCTTTGTGCAGCAGAAAAGCTTGACTGGTAGCTTCAGGGAGAGAGTCACACACAACTGGTCCTACCCGCCCCGGATTTTCAGTTCGGGGCCACGGAGAGCTTATTTCAAATCCACAGATAGTCTCAAAACAACTTCAGACTCTCTTTCAACCACCCCCCTCGCCAGACCTTTCAGTAAAGATGCTAACAGGCTGCCAAACTGAAAATAGTAATTTCTCCTCTCCTCCACGTACTTTATCTGCCTGGCTGGGCCAGAAGATCACTCTGGACGTTCGCCGAATGAAAGTTTCGTTTGCCAACTAGTGGCCCACGGGCCCACCCAGCGTCAGATGATGTATTTTGTTTGGCCTTTACTGTGTTTTCAAGAAACGTGTGAGTTGTCAACCTGTAAAACTCAGGACATTCCGCATAAAAATCTACGTTTCTGGTTTCTCTTAAAATTCTGAAGTTCTGGTGATCCCAGGCCCACATTCTCAAGGCATACAGTGTGGTGAGGCCAAGGGGTAGCTCTGTGCTCCGGAGCAGACGTCCGTGGTGACGTGGTCCCTGCCAGTGTGAAGTGTCACCTACTGATGAACAAGATTCTCCCACGCATGCCAGAGTCCTCAATTCAGAGATGGGTGAAATGAGTTCAGTGTAGGGTACAGGACTTCACTCTCATGTCCAAAAGAAATAACCACTGTGTCAAGCCCAGAGACCATAAGGAACAGCACACTTAGCTGGAAGACAGGTAACACGGCTGTGTGACACAACTCCCCTCTCTCCGTGCTACCTCAGTTTCCTTACCTGCGCTGTGGAGGTATTAGTAGCTGCCCCTCGTCATCTTATTCAGTAATTCAGTCATTTAATAGCATCTATACAGAGGGGCCAACATCGAGGGTTTAAAGTCTCACAACAAGGATCAGCAAGTAGGACTTCATTTTCCCCACATATAAAGGGTCGTAATAATAAACCTCTCTGCACCTGGCATATTCTGTATTCTCAATCATCGTGAGTTTTGTGTGTGTGTGTGTGTGTGTGTGTGTGTGTGTGTGTGTGTGTGTGTTTTAAAGTACCAACTGTTTGCCGAGATTTGTGCTAGGCCTTGGAAATATGAGTTTTTTGGTTTTTTTGGTTTTTTTTAGGAGTTCCATTATCAGGCTTCTAACATAAGAGGTCCTTGGTATTTAGGGGGCCATATTTGAATCAGTACATTTCCCCCCAGAAAAGTATACACACACACTAACTTGCATAACATTCCAGGGGTGTGGCAGTTCCTAAAGTATGTTCAGGGGGCCTGCTCCATTGGGTAGGTCCTCACGAGGGGTGGTCCCACAGGATGCGGAAGTGGTGGTTCCAGAAGACGCAAGAGTCTCACGAAGGAATAGCCAGGCAGCGCGGTTCTGTGTGAGAGCAAGGGGCAGAGGTGAGATGGGCAGTAAGAGCAATTTTTAATGGACACGGCATCACTCTTTTTTTTTTTTCAGATGGAGAAAATGTTCCTATTACAACTCATGCAGTCAGACCTAGCATTTTGTCTGTCTCTCACGTGTATAACTGCAGCTCCTTTTTAAAAAAAATTTTTTTAATGTTTATTTATTTTTGAGAGAGACAGTGCAAGCAGGGGAGGGGTAGAGAGAGGGGGAGACAAAGAATCCGAAGCAGGCTCCTGTCTCCGAGCTGTCAGCACAGAGCATGAGGCAGAGATCGAACTCACAAACCGCGAGATCATGACCTGAACCTAAGTCAGACGCTTAACCGACTGAGCCATCCACGCACCCCAGCAGCTACTGTGATACATGCTATGTTCTGGAATTATCTTCTCTCCTATGATGCTTTAACCCTTTTTATCTAAATAGCTCTAAGTCATCTTGGGTATGGAGACTCATCTCAGTATTTATTAAGCCGGACCACTGCTTTTGCATAGGGTTGATTAGGCATTTTGGCTTTTGTCCATATTCCAGTCTTTTCCTAGTCTTCAACCTGTAGTTCCCAGTATGCACAGAACTAATTGCACATGGGACCTGATTATCTGTTGGTGACCCAGATGGGGCCAGTGGTAACTCTGGGCCACCTCTGCCCTTAAGCCTTTCTGACCTTTAGGTTGGATGCAGCACTTTGTCACGTTCCCTCCAAAACAAATCCAACTGCACAAGTACTGGGAGGTGGGGAGGTAGGTTTTACTTAGAGTGTGGGAGACAGAGTGAAAATTCACTGCATTTCTCATCAAAATGCCCACTAGACAACCCCCACCTGCTGAAGCTTTTCTCCTTCAAAGGCCAGACTCTGGTCTTTCCTCTATCTTCACCCACTCTGTAGCCTGTGCTAATTCAGAGAACAGAACTTCTAAGCTTCTGCAATTTTGCTTCCTCATTCCTGTTATTTAATACCGGGTGAATTATGAGAAAGCTTCCGCGCCGAGGATGACAATTTTGTTTACACCATCCAACAAGCAACAAGCCCTCCTTAGTATTCCTGCTATTTGTGGGGGGGTTAGGAGGAAGTTAAGTCACAAACACATCTTCCTCTCCTCCCCACCCCCACCCTACCAACAACTGACATTCTTCACTTATTACCTTGACGGCACCCTTGATGTTAGAACACATAAACTCATCTCTCATTTTTGGACAGCCGCACAGTGTGCCGTTGTATATATGCAGGATGATGCATTGAGCCATGCCCAGAAATTTACTTTATTTTCCTTTTTCCCGTTACAAACAGTGCGACAAATATCGCACGCTTGTGTATGGGTAGGATAAATTACCGGAATCGGTATTTCTGTGTCATGAACGTGTACGTTACAACGTTTAGTGGGTACTGTTATCCAGGGATTTCTCTCCCAACCCATTGTGTAGAAGAGACTATTTTTGTTTTCCTAAGATTACCTCGTTTTTTATGTTTGTGTACTCATGGTCCCACCTTGATTCAGTAAAGGTTTAAGGTGGGTGGCAGAGAAATAGAACTTATAGGCAGATGGGAAGGGAAAATAGAAAACAAAGATAAAGACATAAAATGGGGGCGCTGGATGGCTCAGTCAGTTGAGCGTCCAACTCTTGATTTCATCTCAGGTCATGATCCCAGGGCTGTGGGGTGGAGCCCCCCACATTGGGCTCTGCACTGAGTGTGGAGCCTACTTCAGATTCTGTCTCTCCTTCTGCCCCTCTCCCCGGTTTCCGTGCTCTCTCTCTCTTTCTCAAAAAAAAAAAAAAAAAGGTTTTAAAAAAATACATAAAATGGACTGGTGAGTAAGTAAGGGTATTATAAAAATTCATTCAAAGTCACTCATAAACATCCATTCAAATTGGGGCACCTGCGTGGCTCAGTCGGTTGAGCATCCAACTTTGGCCCAGGTCATAATCTCACAGCTAGTGAGTTCGAGCCCCGCATCGGGCTCTGTGCTGACAGCTCAGAGCCTGGAGCCTGCTTTGGAGTCTATGTCTCCCTCTCTTGCTGCCCCTCCCCCGCTCATGCTCTGTCTCTCTCTATCTGTCAAAAAATAAATAAACATTTAAAAAAAAATCCATTCAAATTCATGCAAACCAGGCATCCTTCAGGTTTGGCACTAAGCTTTCCAGCAGCCAATGCAAAGAGGGGAAAGTGATCGATTATAGAATCCACAACTAAAAACAGCCATGGCTTGCCGGCCTCATCCAAGAAACATTGCACACTGAGACTGTCCTCAGCAGTGTGACCTCGTATGAACCCCACAGCACCCTGGTATCTGCCCGTTTTTCTCAGACCCAAAGCAGAGCCCCGCTGTTACATGCACACGTGCTGATTATGTTGGGTGGGGTGCCAGCCTGGTCACGGCTGATAAACCAACCCCCTGCCTCCGAATATGGCCAGATAACAGGGTGTTTACGGTAGGCATCGTCACTCGAACACACAGACCTTCCTTTCTCTTAAAAAAGCTTCTGGGACCTGCCTTAGAGGATGAGACCAGAAGTAAATCTGCACCAGTGGAGGGTAAGCGCAGTCAGGAAAGCTGTCACACAGGCACACTCCCAAGCACCTGCTGGGTGAGCAGGCAAAGGGGTGGATGGGTGTGTTCCCCATGCTGCCCAGGGCTGGGGGACAGGGATGCCCCGAGGGAGTGAGGAGCCAGGGGACACCTGTGTAAACGGCCAGCAGCAATCACCACCAGCAGGCTGAATCCCCTGACATGGGTCAGATGTCTCCACAAGCTCTGACCCAAAGCAAAGGGAGTCAAGCTGGACCACAAGCAGTGGAGGAGCTAAGGGACAACGGAACTCGGGCATGGACTTGAAAGCAGGGCGAACTAGCGAGAAGGGAGTGGGTCTCCAAGGGAAGAGGCTGGCAAAATACAAAACCAAATGGATTGAGTCACATAAGGTTTTGTCCCCAAGCCCCACTGAGCTCTGGGTAATTTTACCCACAAGCTACCCCGCACTGAGGTGTGGACACCCAGACGTAACCAGGAAAGGACCTATCGGCAATGTATCGTGAGCAGAAAGAAAAAAAGAGTTCAGAACGTGTCTCAGCCCCATGAATATAGAGGGGTAGTATTTTCCTTTGTCATTCCCTGGATGACAAAGGAGAAGAAAGTACGAGAAAGTTATTTGAAGGGAAAGAAATAGAAAAGACCGTGGGCCCCTGATTGAAGGATTTTTTTTTTTTTTTTTTTTTTTGAGCATCACCCTGGGGATTCACCAGAGAGAGAGAGACGTAAGAACAGCAGGCCACTCCCCAGGGAGTAAAAGGAACCAAAAGACACATAGAGACATGCCTGTTGGGGACATGACATGGCATGGCATGGCGAGAAAATGAGGTACATTTTCCATTTAGAGAAGACTGATCTTATTTAAT
This sequence comes from Panthera uncia, assembly GCF_023721935.1. NCBI lineage: Eukaryota > Metazoa > Chordata > Mammalia > Carnivora > Felidae > Panthera > Panthera uncia. The sequence continues at coordinate 21,075,883 of NW_026057577.1, read as the reverse complement.
GATCCTTACATTCCCTTGATTCAAGTGCGTCCACGTGAAGGTTGACTTTTGAACCATGAGTTTTAGCCACTACAGCTGTTCTGGGTTTTAACTTCACCCACGCGGATCCTGACCCACTGTCTAAAAGCCTCCAGCCCTTCACACTGGTCTGTGAACACAACTCTGCTTTGCCTAGACCTGGGAGAATGCCTTCCCCATCCCCATGTTCTGTGTACCTCCAGGCTAGCAATGAGAGCATCCCAGGATGTCTGGCTGATGAGGAAATAGGATCCCAAGCTGTAGATTCTCGTATAACTTCACCAGAATATTATACCAGTGAAAACATAACTTGAACTTACATGTGGGAAAACACGAAAGTGTGGTAGTCAGGTTTCACTATGAGACTGCTGTATTCTACGTTGAAAGATTTCAGTAGGACTGTGTTAGCCAGATGACTTCAGGTATCACGTGCAACTTAACTTATCACTAAGTTTTTTTCAAGTTTATTTACTTATTTTGAGAGAGAGAGAGAGAGAGAGAGAGCGCGCGCGCGCATGTGTGGGGGAGGAGCAGAGAGAGGAGAGAGAGAGAATCCCAAGCAGGCTCCTTACTGTCAGCACAAAGCCTGACTCGGGGCTCAGTCTCATGAACCATGAGATCATCACCTGAGCCAAAATCAAGAGCCAGATGTTTCATGGACTGAGCCACCCAGGCTCCCCTTTGTTAAGGCTTTTAAATCATTGATAAAAATGAACTTATTGGGATAAAGTCGTGCCCAGACTGTGACAGAATATATAAAAATGAGTGTAGGTTACAGAAAAAAAAACAAACACCTGTTTTCTTACTGTCCAAATAGCTACCATTTCCATGTGTCATATGGTGATCTGAAATTGTGGTCAGGACTCCTCCTAATCTATTTTTATTTTATTTTATTTTTTTATTTTTAAATTTTTTTTTTTTAACGTTTATTTATTTTTGAGACAGAGAGAGACAGAGCATGAACAGGGGAGGGTCAGAGAGAGGGAGACACAGAATCTGAAACAGGCTCCAGGCTCTGAGCTGTCAGCACAGAGCCCGACGCGGGGCTCGAACTCACGGACCGCGAGATCGTGACCCGAGCTGAAGTCGGCCGCTTAACCGACTGAGCCACCCAGGCGCCCCCCTAATCTATTTTTAAATGAGCTCATCACATGAACATGGCTAGAAAGTTGCCACCTTTGATCAATATGCTAAATATTGAAATATGCCACCTTTGATTTTGACGCGAAAACCCCCAATTAAGGCTCTTAATCATTTCCGTGGTGAGTTTTGAACAAAATACAAGAGCAAGAGTATTATGAAAAGGTTGCTTATGTTACCCTCCCCCTCTGATTATCCAAAGAACAACAAAGCCAAAATGTGGAGAAAATCAAGATGCTCTTTTAGCCAAAAAGACTGGTGAGGCTTATACCTCCTTGGGTGGTGACTTCAGACTTTTTCCCCTCAGCTAGGCGTAGCCTTGACAGAGGAAGGTGGGAGCCAGGGGCCTGGACCATCTCCCCCACCTTAAAAAATAGTTTGCTTTGTAGTATGAGGCATTCTTCTGCCCCTAGATTATAATGAAGGTTTTTAGATACTGTTGCCGGCCATCGCCTTAGGCAGTTCTATATAGTGAGGAACTACAAAACTGTGTGACCTATATTCCAATAGACAGAATTTACTACTTTATAGTTGCAGAAGCAATAATTCACAAACATTGCTTTCAATGTTGTTTTGGGGAGAGAGAGTGCAAGTGGGGGAGGGGCAGAGAGAGAGAATCCGAAGAAGGCTGGGGGGCGGTCAGCACAGAGCCGGACGCGGGACTGGAGCTCACCAGCCTTCTACCTGTGAGATCGTGACCTGAGCCAAAGTCGGACGCTTAACTGACTGGGCCACCCAGGTGCCCCACACTCGAACATTTTTATTTCTAGCACTGCTGAACTGAGTGGGGTCATCACGATGCATTTTAGGCAAACGGGGTGTGAGAGTTAAGGACGGTTTCCCCCCAACTCCCTGTGCTGCCTTCCGAGCTCCTGGGATTGTCTAGCTGAGTGTCTGAGGGGGGTGAGAAGCTGAGTCTCCACTGGAATCAGGATGGGCAAGACCCACGGGCCGCCAGCTTTGCACATGCATCCCCTGCAGGTGAAAGCGGTGCTGCCTCACACTTGCTTCGCCTGGCACAAGCCCCAGAGGAGTGGGATTCCACAGGGCTGCACCTGCTCAGGCCTCCACAAATGACAGGCTGCTGCAGGATGTGTTTACTCACGCAGTTAGTGTGACCCAACACACAAGTCTGTGGGCACAGGGCAGTCACCACCCGCCCCCCACCCCACCCCACATCCCTACCCGCTCCCCTGGGAGCCTGCAGAACTATGCAGGTCAGGTTGTGAAAGCACATCATCCCTGGTTATTTAGAAAGGTGTTTGCAATTCCCAGGAGGTTGCTCTTGTTAAACTCTGCTCATTGTACTAGTAGAAAACAATGAGTGTGATTACTCTTTATTCTCCGGAACATCTCAAGGGAGCTCTTTGCCCATGTGACTCTCCAGGGAGACATGATGACATGGTGACATCTACCTATACCCAGGCAGGTGGCACAAATAACTAAAGAAAGAGTATGGGGGGGGGGGAGAAATAATGAAATTTTAAAGTAAAATGTGTAACTATGGATTATAAACAAATACTTATACTCAGTGTAAAAAGAATATATTTTAAAACTGACATCATGAAATGTAGAGAAATAAGTATCTAATTTTTGCTGGGTATAAGGGGGAAATGCAGTGTATAAATCATGCAGAAAACACATTTTCTCCATTGCTGGAGGGTATTTGGGATTGGTAGCTAAAACTTTTTAAATTTACAGGTCTTTTTCCAGCGTTTTTTTTTTTTTTTTTTTTTTTTTAACATCTTGTCCCAACATCTAGGTCCTAGACATTGGACCTCTTTTCCCCAAGATCAGGATACTTTTTTTTTCTCTCCTCATTCGTACAAGAGGCCAGTGAGGATAAATTCAAGCAAACAGTTGTAAATGCCTCTCTTGCCACACTTAGGATTTTTACAGCAGCCACAGAAAATGAAACCAGGGACGCCTGGGTGGCTCAGTCGGTTGAGATTCCAACTCTTGGTTTGGGCTCAGGTCATGATCTCACGGTTCGTGAGATCAGGCTACATGTTGGGCTCCATGCTGACAGTTCGGAGACTGCTGGGGATTCTCTCTCTCCCTCTGTCTCTGCTCTTTCCTCTCTCTCTCTCTCTCTCTCTCTCTCAAAAGAAATAAACTTAAAAAGAAAAAAAGAAGATGAAACTGGCTGGGGATGTGAGTGGATGATGGTAAGGCTGTACCAGGTGGGAGGAAGATGCTGATAGGGGAACCTGACCTACAATTAATGAATGACATCAATGCCTTTCATGTGGAACAGCACACCAGAGGGCTGGATGAGACAAGCACGAAAGAAGAGAAAGATATCATCTTGTTAATTGACCTAATCGCACCTCCTCCCCCAGAACTACAGATGATTTATAACACAGAACTTCCTCTAATGCCATCAAACTGCCTCTCCCAGAAACACCACATAGTAGTGATGGTGAATGGTGATCATGAGCAAGGAGAATTTTTGCCCCTGCCTCCTGGCCATTATTTCCTCTGTGAACTTACTTAGGGAAAGCTGATGTGAAACTCACATCTTGGTTTAGGGTTGGGGTTTTTTTTCCCCCCTTTTTTTTTTGTTTTTAATTTGAAGCAGTCACACCCTCCACCCCAGACAGACTGCAGATCCCGCCGTTGTGTTCCTAACTTTGTGTTATGAACGTTGGACTCTGGAAAGCAACAGCAGTCTTGGTGGAACCGGTGTGGATAATGCAAGCTTTTGGTATTGGAAAGGGAAAAATGAAAAGAGCTGTGCAGGAACAAGAAGTCTGGCATTTTTTCCTCATATTTCTAGGTGATAGACAGATTGTTAGTTACCACATGTATAATTTATTGGTAATTGCTCTAATTTGCCTCCTAAGTTTCTAAAGTCGCCAGTTCACTGAGATCAAGTATTTTGTACCTATAAAATAGGAATCATGTGATAATTTAATGAAGTAGCTGCCCAGCTAGGGCGATTTCTGTGCAAATGCAGTTATTGACATTATAATTTAGAAAAGTGGGGGAGGGATAACAGAGTCGAACTCCCGAGAAGCCTAGTGACTAATATCACTCACTGGGATTAAAATGCTACGTACACATTTCCTCCTGTGGACATAGGGATACTAAGATAACTTTTCTTTGGGTTGGTTTGCAGTCTGTTTAAAAGAAAACGTGTACTTGCTCCTTGGAGCATGGTAAGGGCTGGATACCAGATCCCTCCTGTGGGTGGTCTGGGAGACAGAGGGCTTGGGAGTTTGCAAACGACAGTAGAGCAGAGCCGAGCCGAGCCCCGCCGAGCCAGCTGCAGGGATGCTGCAGACTGACTGGGTTGGCACAGCACTTTTGGCTCTTCTCAAAGCACTTGTCTCAAAAAATAATTAGCTGACTTCCAGTACTGTTTTAAGGACCTAAATGCAAAAGGTATTCTTGCGGCTGGCCTGACAGATTTCTCTCTGTTCCTGAATCTCTGCGATTTACCCACAGAGACATTTTCTACTTATCTTCTCTACTGAATAGCCAAACAAGCTGAGGTCTCATTCTGTCTCTATGGCATCAGCAAAATTGTAAACTCCCCTCTGCTTGCTGAGCTCTGTTCTTGCTGATTTGTAAGAGGCAGGAACACAGTTTAACATTTGGTTCTCAGGTTTAAACTTGTGGTCCTGAAAATGGCAGAAACTAGGAAAATGAAGTTTTTAGCTGACCTTTGACAACGCTGGAAATAGAGGTGACGGAATAAACGTGAATTGCTCAGGACATTTTGGAAAGTCACTCCTTTGTCAAATTCAGCTGGCGGACATCCTGGGACTGATAAAATTCCTTTGCAGTTCATCAGAATATAACTTTGGCTCAATCTGTCAAAGTCACAACCACATCTCTCACGAGTACCATTTGGCCACAGGTCAAATCCATTATCACAAACACAGGAGATGTTCCTGAATAGCATTCCTAACCACTGTCAATGTCTACATGCATGGAGTAAGAGCAAATATCAAGAAAAAATGTAAGAAAAACAATGCAATTTAGATGATCCCTGCTATTTTTATCGAAATCCGGAAATTCTTCCAAGTGACCAAATGGCATTTGGAAAAATAACCGTACCCTTGGAACCTGAAATCAGACTGTCAGTGATGAAGATTTTAAAATAATTTATGGCTTCCTAACTTTCTTGGTACATACTTTTAGCATGTTCACGACCAAGGAGGAGCCCCCAGATGAGTCTTCTGGCTTAATGCTTGCTTGATCAATGTTCTGGAAGCAACAGGGCAGGATGGACCACCCATTTATCCTCAAAGTGGGATCCTAGGGCCATCATCATTAACCTAATCTGCTAGCATATCAAAAAGGCAAAATCAGGGTCCCAGCATTTCTGGGAGTGGGGCGCAGGAATCTGGGTTTTTACAAGCTCTTCTGGTGATCGCGACGTTCACTGGAGTTTGAGAGCCACTGGCCTCAGGGTCTCTGAGACAAACTGTCAACTGGCAACTGATGGTTTGTGGTTGTACCTGCTTATCTTTCTTTCTGCAGATGGAAGAAATGTGGCAATCGTGCCATCGTCCTTTGAAAGCTAGCTAGGTCCCAGCTGCTGACTTTTGCTTTCTTTTCTCCACAACATTTCCCAATACCTGGATCAGA